>NC_134311.1:48124166-48194166 GCF_949628215.1 Phalacrocorax aristotelis
CTGAAGAACCTCCTCTTTGTAACATAAAGATATTTGATTGCCACCTAGCTAAAGCACACAATCTTGTGTATGTGGTATTTTAAATGCCAAATCTCTTTGCTTCCATTATGAGCCGACCAAGCAATGAATTAAAAGCAAAACCTTCTTCCCCTCCTCTCCCCTGACACTAAAGGGGGAGAAGGACAACAAGACTTTGAATATCCGCTCAGCCTAGGGCCTGATCATAGTTTCTCTCTGTTCTTTGCTATCTTTAGTACTGGCAACTCTTACGTGAGGGGGTGGGAGCTGGTCCCCACCGACAGCAGGGACAGGGTGCTGGTGACAGCATGTTTCAGGTAGTGCAGAAGGAGGGTGACCTCTACTGGACGAGCCACCACTGGCTGGATTCTGCTGCTGTTCTGTTCCTGAGCAGACCAATCAACTCAAATTGTCTGATCTGATAAGATGGGCTTTAAACCAGGAATGATGGGAAAGGGAGAGAGTTACCAGCACTTCTGTGAAGGAGTGATGGACAAGGTTGGCAAGCAAAGGGCCTGGTGTGATGTGAAAATAGGGGAATACTTAATCAGCCAAACATGGCTTAAGCACAGTAACCTCAAACATATTACATGTAAGAAAGAAAGCGCCTACATGGCATCATTACAGGGGAAAAACGCAGAGCCTTTCTGGAAATCAGCATACTGGGTTCCTCTCTGAAGTGCCTGTACATGGTTGCAGTATGGAGAATAAATACTAGGAATTAGAGATCCATGTGGAGTTGCAGGGCTATGATCTTGTTGGGATCACAGAGATATGACGAGATGGCTTCAATGACCAGAGTGCTATAATGGGTGGATACAGGCTTTTTAGGAAGAACTGGCTAGGAAGAGCAAGGTTGGGCAGTTGTTCTTCATGTGAGAGAGCAGCTGGAATGCACGCAGCTCTGCCTGGGGATGAGTGAAGAATCAATGAGAGCTTTTGGGCAGCTTAAAGAGCAGACCAGTACAGGTGACAATATAGTGGGTGTCTGCTATAAGCTGCCTGATCAGGAAGAAAAATAGATGACACCTTCTTCAGACAGCTGGAAGCAGCCTCACATCCACAGGTCCTGGTCCTCATGGGGGACTTGGACCAATTCAATATCTGCTGGGCAGACAGCACAGCAGAACATAAGCAATCCAGAAGGTTTCTGGAGAAAACTGATGACAACTCCCTTACCCAAGAGATACAGAGGAGGAGGTTTTTTTCTGCTGGACTGCATAGTCACAAAAAAAGGAGGGGCTTCTTAACCATTTCACAAATACATAAACTTTTCTTCTATCTACATCTCATGATTTTAAATCTCTGTCTTCTGCTAAAGAATTAGCTACTTGTCCTTTAGATATTACCATACCTTATCTGTGAAATGTCCAACACCTTACATGTGTTCCACACTACATATACTCATGCCCATTGCCCCTTGTCCTGTCATTGGGCACCACTGAAAAGAGTCTGCCCCCATCCTCTTGACACCCACCCTTTAGACATTTATAAGTATTGATAAGATCCCCCTTCAGTCTGCTCTTCTCCAGGCTAAAAAAACTCAGGTCTCTCAGGCTTTCCTCGTAAAAGAGATGCTCGAGTTCCCTGATCATCTTCATAGCTCTCTGCTGTACTTTCTCCAGTAGTTCCTATCTTTCTTGAACCGGGGCACCCAGAACTGGGCCCCAGTACTTGAGATGTGGCCCCACTAGGGCAGAGTAGAGGGGGTGGATAACCTCCTTTGACCTGCTGGCCATACTCCTTTTAGTGCAGCCCAGGATACCATTGGCCTTCTTGCCCACAAGGGCACACTGCTGGTTCAAGGTCAGCTTGCTGTCCATCAACACTCCAAGGTCCCTCTCAGCAGAGGGGCTTTCCAGCAGGTCAACCCCCAACCTGTACTGGTGCATGCGGTCATTCCTCCCCAGGTGCAGGACCTTGCACTTGGCTCTTGTTGAATTTCATGAGGTTCCCCTTGGCCCAGCTCTCCAGCCTACCCAGGTCTCACTGAATGGCAGCACAGCTTTCTGGTGTATCAGCTACTCCTCCCAGCTTGGTATCATCAGTGAACTTGCTGAGGGTACGCTCTGTCCCCTCGTCCAGGTCATTGATGAATATGTTGAACAGGACTGGACCAAGCACAGACTCCTGGGAACACTGCTAGTTACAGCCTCCAACCAGACTCTGCCCTGTTGATTGTGACCCTCTGAGTGAGCTCTGCTGTTCAGCCAGTTCTCAATCCACCTTACTGTCCATTCATCTAACCCACACTTCCTAAGCTTATCTATGAGGATGTTATGTGAGACAGTGTCAAAAGCCTTGCTGAAGTCAAGGTAAACAGCATCCACTGTACTTCCTTCATCTACTCAGCCAGTCATGCCATCATAGAAGGATATCAGGTTGGTCAAGCATGATGTCCCCTTTGTGAATCCCTGTTGACTACTTCTGATAACCTTCTTTTCCTCTACATGCCTGGAGATGTCCTCCAGAATGAACTGTTCCATCGCCTTTCTGGGCATGGAGGTGAGGCTGACTAGCCTAGAGTCTCCTGGGTCCTCCATGACCTTTCAAAGACAATGGCGAGTGGCTTAGCGAGAGAATCTGCCAGCTTCCTCAGCACTTTTGGTTGTATCCCATTGGGGCCCATGGATTTGTGAGGATCCTTTTTGCCTAAAGTGTCCCTAACGCAGTCCTTCTCAGCCAAGGGGAAGTCCTCCTTTCTCCAGATTTTTCCTCTCACCTCTCGGGTCTGAGGTGCCTGAGGGCCAGCCTTAGCAGTAAAGACTGAAGCAAGGAAGGCATTCAGTAACTCTACCTTCTCTGCATCCTGCCCACAGTTTCCTCAGTCTTTCCTTTACTGCTGATGTATTTGAAGAAGCCCTTCTCATTATTCTTGGCAAACCTTGCCAGGTTTAGTGCCAAGTGGGCCTTGGCCTTCGGCATTGCATCTTTGCATACACTAACAATGTTTCTATATTCCTCCCAAGTAGCCAGTCCTTTTTTCCACATACTGTAAACCTTTCTCTTACATTTGAGTTTTTCTAGAAGCTCTTTGATCATCCATGTGGGTCTCCTGGCTCCTTTGCTTGACTTCTTCCTCACAGGGATGCACCGATCCTGAGCTTGGAGGAAGTGGTACTTGAATATCAATCAATTCTTTTGGACCCACCTACTTTCTGGAGCTGTAACCCATGGGATTCCTCCAAGCAGGTCTTTGAAGAGGCCAAAGCTAGCTCTACTGAAGGCTGGGGTAGTAATCCTACTTGTTGCCCTGCTTCTACCATGCAGGATCCTGAACGCCACCATCTCATGGTCACTGCAGCCAAGGTTACCCCCAACTCTCACAGCCTTGACCAGACCTTCTTTGTCAGTATGAGGTCCATGGCAAGTATGAGGCCATTCTTGCCTTGCTGGCTGCTTCACAACCTGTGTCAAAAGGTTATCCTCGATGTTCTACAGGAGCCTCCTGGATTGTGTGTGCCTTGCTATGTTGCTTTTCCAGCAAATATCAGGGTGGTTGAAGTCCCCCATGAGAAACAGGGCCTGCGATTGCGAGGCTACTTCCAGCTGTCTGTAGAAGGCTTCATTGACTTCCTCTTCCTGATCAGGTGGCCTGTAGCAAATGCCCACGACACTGTCACCCATATTTGCCTGCCCCTTAATTTTTACCCACAAGCGCTCGGCTTGTTCTCCTTCCATCCCTAGGCAGAACTCGATGCATTCCAGTTGCTCCCTCACATAAAAAGCAACTCCCCCACCTCGCCTTGCTGGTCTGTCTTTCCTGAAAAACCTGTAGCCATCCATGACAGCATTCCAGTCATATGAGCTATCCCACTATGTCTTTGTAACTGCAATGAGATTGTGGTCCTTCAACCACACACGGATCTCTATTTCCTCCTGTTTATTCCCCATGCTGCATGCACTGGTGTGCAGGCATTTCAAAGAGGTAACTGAGCACGCAGGTTTCCTTGGAGGGGTGCACAAGGACTCACTATAGCCATGCACACCCTTGAGGTGGTTGGTCTTCTGATTGTCATCTTGTGAGGCAGCTAAGACACCTTTGTCACTTCTCTGGTTGGCCTGGCTTATTTCCCTGTTGGATGTGATGGCATTAGCATTGCCACTTTGGACCCCACCCCCGAGTCCTTCAGTTTAAAACCCACATCACCAAGTTGGCCATCCTGCTTCCAAAGAATCCCTTACCCCTTCTAGACAGGAGGATTCCATCCCTCCCTGACAGGCTATGGTTCCTGGGGAAAGTTCCATTGTCATAAAAGCCAAAACCCTCACGACAGCACCAGCCATGCAGCCAAGCATTGATTTGCGTTATTTGTCTGTTATTGGCTGCCCATTTTTCTCCAACTGGTAAAACAGAGGAGAAGATGACTTAAGCACCAATATTTTTCACTTGATCCCCCAGGGCTTTATAGTCTTCCTTGGTTCTGCCCAGGCTCTGGCTTATAGCATCATTTGTGCCCACGTTGAAAAGTAACAGCAGATGGTAATCTGTGCTCTTGACAAATTGTGGCACCATCTCAGTGATGTCTTGGATCTTAGCTCCCAGAAGGGAGCAAACCTCTCATGACTCCCTGTCAGTCTGGCAGTTGGGCACCTCAGTGCCTTTTAACTGAAAGTCACCCACTATGAGCACTCGTCTCTTCTTTTTACGATATCCACTCTGAGCTGCTGGTACAGTTGCACCTTGCAGACCTTGCTCATGAGTTCAAGATATACCGTATCAGGATGCTGGTGATACGTGGGGTACCACAGGGCTGTTGTGGGATCTGTCCTATTTAATAACATGTCAATGACCCAAGAGAGTAAACTTAACTTACATTCATCAGGTTTGCAGATGAGTCAAGTTGGTATTTTCAGATTGACACTAGTGGCACACTTGAAGGCTGGGCTGCCATTCAAGCTAGAGTAGAAGAATAGAATAGAATAGAATAGAATAGAATAGAATAGAATAGAATAGAATAGAATAGAAAATTCAGTTGGAAGGGACATACAGTGACCACTTGGTCCAATTGCCTGACCACCTAAGGGCTGACAAACAGCTTAAGCATGTTATTCAGGGCATTGTCCAAATGTCTCTTAAATACTGACAGTCTTGGGGCATCAACCACCTTTCCAGGAAGCTTGTTCTAGGGTTTGACCGCCCTTTCAGTAAAGAAATGTTTCTTAATGTCCAGTCTAAACCTCCCCTGGTACAGCTTTGAACATTTCCACGCATCCTACCACTGGATCCCAAGGAGAAGAGATCAGCAGCTCCCTCTCCACTTCCCCTCCTCAGGAAGCTGCAGAGAGCAATGAGGTTGCCCCTCAGCCTTCTTTCCTCCAGACTAGACAAACCCAAAGTCCTTAGCTGCTCCTCATAGGAAATGTCTTCCAGCCCTTCCACCAGCTTTGTTGCCCTCCTCTGGACACATTCAAAGACCATCACATCCTTCTTAAATTGTGTGGCCCAGAACTGCACACAGTACTTCAGGTGAGTCACATCAATGCCTAATACAGCAGGTTAATAACCTCTTTTGACCAGCTGGTTATATTGTGTTTAATGCAGTTTGCAGAGGTAGGTAGAGAGAGGGAGGAAGGGGCTGACCCGACTCCATCAAATTCAGCAAGGATGAGGCTGAGCCCTACCCTGAGAAGGCAGAGCCCTGCAGGGCTTCTGATTGGAGATGACAAGGCCAGGGAGAAGCTGTGGGGGATGGCCCTGGGCCCTGGTGAGCAGCAAGGTGTGTGCCCAGGTGGCAACAAGGGCAAGAAACACCTGGGGTGGTGTGAGCAGGATATGACCCTGAGGTCCCCTCTGCTCAGTGCCTGTCAGACCCCATCCAGGTGCTGCCTCCTTATTGAGGACTCAATAGACAAAGGATGTTGATAAACATGGCCAAGTTCAGCAAACAACCAGCAAGTCAGTCCTAGGTTGGAGCCCTTGCCCTGCAAGGAGAGGCTGCAGGACTGGGGCTGGATCAGCTGGGAGAATGGAGCATGTAGCAGCATCTCCAGCACTGATGGGAGGGCATGGAGGAGTTGCAGCCAGGCTCTTCACAGTGGTGTGTGGTGGGAGGTCAAGAGGCAGCAGAGGAAGAACAAGCATGTGAAGCTCAGGCTGGAGATAAGCAGAAGCCTTTATCACGATCACAAAAGTCAAAAAGTGAAACTGGGAATCAGAGATGTCATTCCCTCTCCATGCTTCAAGGTTTTCAAACCCTGACTTACTAAATCCCTGAACAAACTGGTCTGCTCTTCTGCTTTGGGCATGAGGCTGGATTATGCCCCTCCAAGGTCCCTTCCTACCTGATTTATCCTTCAATCCCATAATTAGGAATGTGGTGCTGGGAATAAAAAAGGAAGTGTTGAGAGAGTGTGGGGACCTGGAGAGGGAGCAGTGGTTAGAAAATTGAAGTGGCTGGCCTGGGATCTTAAATGAGTCCCAAAGAGCCTGGGGAGAAAAGAGTCTTAAAAAGAAAGAAGAAAACAGGATGACTGGAGTGGAAAGTGTAGGGAATACTTAAACTTTTTTTTTAAAAT
The DNA here is from genome assembly GCF_949628215.1 of Phalacrocorax aristotelis. Taxonomy (NCBI): domain Eukaryota; kingdom Metazoa; phylum Chordata; class Aves; order Suliformes; family Phalacrocoracidae; genus Phalacrocorax; species Phalacrocorax aristotelis. Next base: position 48,130,704 of record NC_134311.1, read on the forward strand.
AAGCAATGTAGTGAGAGCACAATATGGACTGGCTTTGAACAGCACTACTTTAATGTGGCATTATGCAGTAATAATGGCTCAGCACTGTATTAATGGATTCGTAAGCAGTGGCAGTCTGGAGCCCGAAAACACTATAACAAAGACGTTGGCAGTGCTAATCCTATTGTCATAATATGAGATTCTCTTTGCTTGTTTTAATTGCTTGGCCACCATGTAACGAAGCAGGGTGAGTAATTGTTTCCAGTTCTTGATCCCCTGAGAACAGGACTGCATAACTCTATAATGAAGATACCTGTAACTAGGTCTCTTTTATGTGACTAAGATAAACATTTGGTGTTCTTAGCTGAGTTTAAGCCATAGCACGCTCAAATTTATTTAATTGTGTACATTTACACAGACTCAGGTAAATGGAAAGAAATTAGCTGCTGATTAAGAATTGTACTGGTTTTGGATGGGATAGAGTTACATTTCTTCATAGTAGATTGTATGGGGCTATGCTTTGGATTTGTGATGAAAGCAGCGTTGATAATATAGGGATGTTTTAGTTATTGCTGAGCAGCACTTACACAGAGCCAAGGTCTTTTCTTCTTCTCATACTGCCCCACTAGTGATGGGGCTGGGGGTGCACAAGAAGCTGGGAGAGGTCACAGATGAGACAGCTGACCCCAACTGACCAAAGGGGTACCCCATACCACATGATGTTGTGCTCAGCAATAAAACTGGAGACAGGAGGAGGTTGGTGGGGGCTGCCGTTGCTCAGGGAGAGACTGGACATCAGTTGGTGGACGGTGAGGAACTGGTTTTTTTAGCATCACTTGTTTTTCTTGGTTTTGGTTTTTTCTTTCTTTTTTTTTTTTTAAACCTCCTTTAAAAAAATATATTATTAAACTGCCTTTATATCAATCCACAAGTTTTTGCACTTTTACCTGTATTATTTCCTCTCTTGTCCCACTGCAGGGGGTGGGGACCAGCTAGCAGCTGTGTGGTGCTTAGCTGCCTACTGTGGTTAAACCATGGCAAGGATCTATATGGTCCACAGGATTTTGCTAGTTCTCAGTGCCAGTGGGATGATTAAGCCTAAAGGATGATTAGGATAAGAGACTTGAGCTGAGAGTCAGGTCAAGCTATTCTTGAATGCATTTATATATCCTTTGGTTTCTAGCAATTTCAAATACACTGGAGAAGAAGAGAGCAGGAACAGGATCTGTCAAGAAGGAGAATACCAAAAATAGGTGGGCTGTCCCTCCAGTCCATGTCCATCATTCGGTGGAGCCTCTCTTTTTTTGCCCTGTCAACTGTGTCATTTACCTATAATCTAATTTCCTAGCTTTGCTCCTTTGTGTCTCTTGTTGCCCCACAGGGCTAGTTGGAGGGCCTGCCTTGTCATCAGAGGACAACTGCGGATGGCTTGCTTTGCTGGGGGATACAGCATCCTTTAAAAGTTGTAACAAATAGTTGGGCTTCTGTATGCTGTGAATCCTTTGTGCTGCTGTTACAGTCAGGATGAGGGGCATGGTGTTTAATGTAATTCTGTGCTTTTCAGAGTCACAGTGGTCTCCAGTTTTGCAGGTGTGACAGCCCTACAAGAAGAGCCCTGAAAGTCTAACAGGTTTTTAGTAGTCCAATACCCTGCCATATGTTAAGGAAGAAGTCTCTGACTGTACAGTTTCCTGCCATCATGTCCATTTGGGTGGTGAGTTAACTGTGTGATCACGTTGTCTGACGCTAGGATGCCCTCTTGTACCTTGGGTGTTGCAGTCACTCTCTAATGATGTGTAAGGTCTCAGACTGTGTAGCTTCAGGCCCACCTGGCACATCTGGGAGGTGACCTTTAACTTCAATGCCTACCATCAGGCTCCCTTGCAGATCCCATAAATTTTTGGTATCAAGTTGTACTGTCTTTTAAGTTGAAGTGAGGATTTTTTCTTTCTTTATATGTGATATTTTCTGCTGTTTTACACAGCACTGTGAAAAGTGCCTCATTTCTTAAGGGCCTTGGCCTTTCTGTCAGTTTTCTGGAGTTTGTTAATCAGTGGCCTGGGGCTAGTAGGTATCAGCAGTCCCCTTCCTCTTCTCTTCCTTGCTGCCTCTAATCCTGCAGCTGAAGTTTTAATAGGCCTTCATCTCCCACATTCCTTTCCCATTGCAAAAAGATCATGTACAATCATGGACAGTAATTGCTGGAAAACAGTTGCTTCAGCAAATTAGTTATGAATTGATTGGAGGGTTGTTGCCTAGCATACTATTTCATTTTCAGATGCCCTGTACCATTTCAATGCAGATGTTACAGAATTGACTTTTATTCTATTCTGAGCAAGTCTTTTAAGGAGAAGAGGAGCATGGAATCCAGAAAATACATATGGAAGTGTCTTTTAGATCTTATTCTGGGTTTGTTTTGGAGAGGGACTTTAGCTGAAAAATTCAGTTGTGAAATGTGCACAGAATTATTGAATTTCTTCGTTAGTAGTTTGCCTGTATATTTTTCTTTCAATTGAGTCATTTTTGTTTCATTATTTTTTCCTAAATTGTCTTACTTGTCAACAGCCCCCAAAACAGAAATTTTGAATTCAGACCACATTGAAACTAAAGGGAACAAATTCCTGAATATGAGGAAGAAAAGCCTATAAATGGAAGAAACTTCAGTGGAGGCTAGAAAGTTGTTGAATGGAATAGGTAAGTATAAAAATGCATAAAAATACAATTATGCAAATTGTAAACCTTTCAGTATTTTAATACTTTGAACAGTTTTGCACATCTCTTTAATTTTATTTCTTTCTCCATTAGATGTTATTTGTTGCTTTAGAAAACAATGCTTTTTGTCTTTTGAACTATGATGAATTCTTTCTAATGGGGAAAATGATCACATGAATATGTCATCTCTTAAATACAAACTCACTGTAAGTGAAATGTATACAATTCCTTTAACCTCAGTGAAGGTGTACACCTGCAGTCAAGAAAACTCTATTTGTCTAATTCAAGAAGAAATGGACATTAACAGCTGGATTTAGAGTTTTCTTTATTACAATTTTAAAGACAAATTTGAAATTATATGAAGCTTTCGTAAGTTTCACGCTCTGATGCACCTTCAACTGTCACAACAAATTCATACTAAGTCTTAAGTTTGCATTTTACACTCTTTATGTTGGAGTAATTTTCTGATATTCCTGCACAATATTTAATCTCTTGATATTGTTCAACTCTAACATCTGTAGGAAACTGTTGTTGTTCTACAGTAACATATGATCAGAATGTGCATTATTTTCATATGGTGATGAATCTCACTTGGTACTCAAAATTGTGAATGTGGAATCATCCCATTGCAGTAAGAGTGTGCTCAACATGAACTAGGCTGACTTACGTACTGAAATTTTAAACAATTCCTATACAAATTACAGGCTTGGAATAATTGCTATTTTTGCTTCTATGGCACTTTTTATTAATGCTATCTACTTAATAAAGCATATACCTTTAGCAAAAACCTGTATTCTTTTTTTAGCCTAATCCATTCTGAATTAATTAGTTCTATGCCTTTCGGTAATAATTGTCCTGTAACAGTGCACAAGATAGCCACCAACAAACCATAAGCCATATTAAAATCCCTTCATAAAGCTAGTTGAAAGAGTCATACAAATAAAACATTTTGCTACACTGGACTCTGTGCCCTCAGTTCAGGAAAAAGTTTAGTTATAAGATTAAAGAAGAACAAAATGTTAGGTGTATTTATATATTCCAATATAAGAAAAACATTTTGATACCTTGTAGATTCTAGTGGTAGATGAATTCCATGTCTTGATTATCTGTAATCAAAATCTGAATCTAAAAATTAATCTCTCCCAGCCCAGCCCAATATTAACCAGAGTTAGCAACATGACTGGTACCTCTGAATTAGTCTGAGATTGAGATATAAATGCCAACACAGCATGAGTAAAACCACTTACAAAATCTTTGCTCTGGACAGTACAAATTGCAATAAAAATAAAGACAAGAGTTCTGTACTGGCTTTGGATATGTACTGAAACTCTTAGCCCATGTCCAATGTGACAGCTAGATTGTACAGTCCTCCTGGCAGCGTGTGTCCTCATGTAGTCCTGATATGCCTACCTGAGTATGGCCAGGCACTCATTCTGCTACAAAGTCTTAATCTGAACAATAAGGTGCTTTGATTAATAACAAATGCAGCAAATTCAGCTCTTGCAGAAGCGTAGTTTTCTTTCTGTGCAGACAGTAGGGAGATCACAGAGGTACCCTGGGCTGGGGAGCAGCCTGGGTGAAGAACCTCTCTCTCTTACACTTGGTCAGGAACCAAGATTTAGGCTGTTTCAGGGACAAAAGCCATCTAAGAACTATTCTTGCCTCTCAACTTCAACATGCTTTCTATACCAAATAATGGGTGAAGCCTTTTGCTTTTAAGGACACTGATTTGACTGTGGAAGAGGTATGAAATTGCAGTGAGTATAATATGACTTGCACAAATTGCAAAACTCTAAGAAGCTGTGGCTTTATTTTGATACTGTGCTTCTTCTGGCTTCGATAGAGCTAAATTTCTTCATAGTAGATTGTATGGGGCCACATTTTGGATTTGTGCTGAAAATAATGTTGATAACACACTGATGTTTTAGTTACTGCTGAGCAGTGCTTACACAGAGTCAAGGCCTTTTCCTGCTTCTCACACCACCTCACCAGTGTTTTACACTTTCAGTGTTTTACAATTATTACTATTTTTAATTACTAAATTGTTGTTTAATTACTAAATTGTTGTTTTCTTAACCCATTAATTTGTTTCCCATTTTAGCCTTCCATTTTAGTCTTCCCCCATCCCAGTGGGGGGGTGTGAAGTGAGCGAGTGGCTGTGTGGTACTTAGTTGCTGGACCAGGCTGCTAGAATTGAAGTGGCCTAGGTGGACCTGGACTGGAAACATAAGGGGGAGCTATTTATAGCTTGATGGGCCCATGACACATCAGGACATATAAGAAAGGACACAACATACAAATTGACTCATGACTGAGGGGTGGACTTGACCATTGATGACTTTGCACAGGTTATCCATGAATGTAAAACATACTCCATAATCAAACAAGCCAAGCTGCTAAAGCCTTTTGGGTATAGAGGACAATGTCTGAAATATCAGTATGGGGAATCCTGGCAGATTGATTCTATCATACTCCCACAAAACCCATATGCAACTACTGGATGGTTGGAAACATACCCTGTGACCCATGCTGCTGCCTGTAATACTGTCTTGAGCCTTCAAAAGCAAGTTTTATGGTGACACAGCACCCCTGAAAGAACTGAATCAGACAGCAGGACTCATTTCTGAAACAACCTTATAAACACCTTGGCCAAGGAGTATGGCTTTGGCTGCGTGTATCACATCCCCTATTAAGCACCAGCCTCCAGGAAGACTGAACAATAAAATGGGCTGTTAAAGACCACACAGGGACATTCAAGCATTGGGATAAGAATTTAGCAGAAACCACTAAGCCAGTTAACGCTAGAGGTTCTGCCAGTCCAACTGGCCCTGCCCAGTTGAAACCCTGGTACATTATGGAAGCAGATAAGGTCCCCATAGTACATATAAGGAACTGGCTGGGGAAAACAGTCTGGGTTATTTCTTCCTCAGGAAAGGTCAAACCTATTCATGGGACTGATTTTGTTCAAGGATTTGGGTGCACTTGGTAGGTAATGAGGAAGCATGGTGAAGTCCAAAGTGTACCTCAAGGTGATTTAATCCTGCGTGAAAATAATACATGATTTGAGTTGTATGATGGCAGTGTTATATGATGCTGTATGTTACCACTCCTGTGGCTGCCATATGTTAACCTCTCACTGCTAGCCAAGCTAGAGGCAAGAGGAGGAATTCATTGCAATGTTAAAATTCATGGCCTAGTCCAAAGGGACCAGGGGTGGAAAATGTTATAGATATACCTTTGAATTGTTGTAACCCATGATTTCAGTTGTATGTTATAGGCAGTACCAAAGCAGAAATTACCTGAACCGATGGAGTCACAAGAAGCAGTGCAAGTGCAGTGGTGACTTGACTTGGGCTGGTTTTGGGGCCCAGTAGCTCTATGAAACACACCACCTCTCCTGCCCTGAGTGATCAGCATAACAGATGGGGCCCAAAGACATAGCCCAAAAGAAGTCAATGAACATTTTATGGATCTTTATAGACATTTTACAAACATTTTATTGGGGAAGGGTTGGTTAATGTGGATGTGTTGAGGTAGGTTGGGACATGAACACGAAGTAAATGGTATGGAATAAGGGGTGAAAATGTTTGCCAATTGTTTTGTCTGGGCATCAGTTGACTGGTGGGGAGCAATATTTTTCATTTGCGTCACTTTTCTCTCTTGGGTTTAATTTTTCTCTCTCTTTGTAATTTTTTTTCTCTTTTCCTTACAATTCTAAAAATTATTTTGATGTATCTTTTTAATTATTAAACTGTTGTAATCTCAACTCATGAGTTTGTTTCTCACTTTCACCCTTCCAATTCTTCCCCATCCCACCAGGGGAAGGGAGAGTGAGCGAGCAGCTGTGTGGTGTTTAGTTACAGGCCAGGGTTAAACCTTGACAGTCACTAACACACCTCAGCCTTATCCATTCTCAAACCATGTTTGAAGCAAAACTTATGAGTCTGATGAGACAGCTGAAGAGACACTAACTGTAGGGGACCACTGGCAACTGCACTGGCAATATGACCAACGAGAAGTTCCTCTGAACAAATCTATAGCCAAATGTCTAATGCTCGATTTATGAATAACAGTTGCAGAGCTACATTCATGTTCAGTGTTAACAATCAGAAAGAGTACTATCTGAGGATGTGAAGACAGATAATAAAGGCAACAGATTAAATGAATCTTTTTGCCTGAGGATTGCTTGATTGCTTTTTTTTTTTTAAACCTCTGTAGAGTTTTTATAAAATTGGGGTTATTTTATTTCATATGAAATAGGTTATGATTGTTCTTCAGGCCCTAGGGTACTTTTCCAGTAGAGATTGCACGACAAGGAAATTATTATTGTGTCTGTTAGCATTATACAGTTCTACATCTAAAACACAGTACTGCAAAAGCAGTCTACTTCAGCAAAGCTGGGCATGAATGGGAATTTGAAGACTTTAATTATTAGTAATCTAAGTATTTCTTTTCTTATGCATTTGAAAGCCAGTATTACATTATGTTGTTTAGATACCTACATAGGGAAAGTAAGAAAATATTTCTCTGTTTCCACACTCATTGTCACAGCAGCAGAACCTGTTTAAAAAACATTTTAGAGCACTCCTCCTGTTGTGGACACTAATTCCTGCTCTCTTTTCACCTGTGCTAACACAATTATTTGTGGGACTGCAGTACAAACCATATGATGAAATAGACCTCACTAAAAAAAAGGAAAAAACCCACACAAGTGACCTAATTTTTCTATTTTTTATCCATCTCAGTTCCTTGATACAATTCACAGCGCAGCAGTGGGAAGAATTATGTTGGCAGGGCTAGCAGGGAAAGCTGCTACAGTGTGAGAGCAGGAGGTGGGAATACCTTGAAAGGCCTCCTGTATGAATTTGGGAAAGTACACTGTCAAATGTTGGACTCTGAAGACATAATTTTACCTTTAAAAAATACCTCCTCTCATGTAAACATATACTTAATTTAGACTGAGTCTGCCTCATGCATATATATATACATACACATAGAGTCATGTGTGTTTGTGTGCACATATGGTCTTTTATAAATGAACTTTATAAACTGGTAAATAGTAGACAGTTACTTCACTCAAAGTAAGATTTGATAAACTGGCTAAGTAAAAAAAGTAGAAGTCAAGCTGAGAAAGAACAGCTATGTAAAGGCTGCTTTCTTTGTTGCAGATACAGAAGTTAAGATATAAGTAGAAATCTTAGTTTCCTCTTAATTTGAGATTTTAGGGATAAATAAATTTTTTTTGTAAAGCATGATGTTTTAGCTGCTTCACTCTTATGGGTTTTATATAATTTATATCTTACTTCCAAGACTCAATAATCAACTACTTTTGTTTTTGTAGCAAAATGTTCTTGAACTGTAGCAATTATAGGTGTATCGTAGCTGTTACAGCTTAACTACAGATAGAAAGTAAGACAAAATTTACAGATCTACTGATGCATATATCCTGAATTCCACCTAAAATGTTTTGGTTATTGTTTGGTATTAGCTAGCTGCCTGTCAAATCTTAGAAACAATCAACTGGAAATGTTATACGCAGGAACTTATGTCATCTGGATGTGGTTTGCTTCTTCAGCCTTCTCAGCACACTGTCTATTGGTGGGCTGGTTGGGGTGTTTTTTTCTGTAAGTCTTTTTTGTTGGTTTATTTTTTTTTTTCCTGGTCATTTTCAGACAAAATTTTTACAGCTTTTTTTCCCCCATTACTTCTCTCCTAGTCTGCACTACCACAAATACCTCAGGAAGTTTTTTCTGAGGCTTTGAAAAATACAGCTATTTTATTGCCAAGGATTTCAATATTTTTTCAAGTATTCAGCTGAAACAAGGTAAGACAGAAACTGTAGTTAGGTATGTCCTTTACATAGTCAGTACCTTCTGTACTTTGTACAGATATTGCACAGTTGTGAGATATTAAAGAACTTTGGTTTATGACTCAGTTTTGCCTGTGATTGCTTCCTTCCAGCTGGTGTTGGGGAGTGCTTCTGGGAGGCTCAGTTTTTTCTGCATTCACTTTCCTTGGTTCCTGTAGACCCAAGTTTTGTTTTAGATATGGATCTTTGGTGGCTTTTTTTTTTGGAGTGTCACTTTTTTTCTCAAGGTCAAAGTCTTATTCTTCTTTTGGCTGTGTGATGCTGTGTTACACACACTTTCTAACTTCTCAATGACATTTAGACGTTACACAAGATAATTTTGGCTAAATAAATTTCTGCTTGTACTGGAGAATGATAATAGAAAGGAGTAGCTGAACACAGCCAAAAAGTAAAGAAGTGGGAAAAGGCTGTTTAAAGCTTAGTTAAAGCTTGGCATTGAGGGAGTCTATATTTTTTCTTCAAACTAGGCATAAAAAGACAGTCCCCTCTGTGCTTCAGTCACACTCCTCCAAGGTGGAAAAGCATTTCCCTATTTCCTCAGAGCTGTTATGGTCTGCAGTTGAGAAATGCTCCAAAGCTGTCTTCTTTTTTGCACATCTTATCCTGACATTACCTCTTTAGCCAAGTATCTCTCATGAGGTTTTCCTACATACATGTGGAAGTCAAGCATTTCTGCAGTTTGCTAATTTATTTCCCCTCACTTGACCATCACAGTGATATCCTACTGTGCAAAACTAGTGATGTTGTACTTATTCTGCATTTTATTGTTCAATTAGTATTTGAGATCTCCTATTAGAGGTGTGAGAAAGAGAATGGCAAGTAGAATAAACAGGAACTAACATCAGATTTGGTGCTTTGACACATCTTTTGCAAGGGTTTTATTTTAGATTTATTTTTACACCAAGTTTCATCAAAATGCATGAATTATGAAATGGAAAAAGTATAGTTTACCAGTTCAGCGTATCTTTTTTGCAATGGGCTGCACTTCCTTATGTTGTATGAAAAGTTTGAGCCTTGATGAATAGAACAGTTTTTGTCTCATTACCACAAGACAAATATATTGACTAAAGAGAATTTTCAGGGGAAGAACTGAAAAGTTTTGCACAATGCAGGTGAACTATATTCCATTTATTTATAGGGGAAGATAGATTGGCCAGGAAGAGAAATATTGTGTCCCAAGAGATGTTAAAAGAAGAGAGACTGTCCTGAAATTTTGCACTGTGTTGATTTGCCTGGTATTTGTCAATATCTTATATAGCCTAAATGAAGCATTTATCTCAAGTTTGAAAACCCATAAAAATACCCCAAAAGCATGGTAAAAAAATGTAGAAAACAGACTAGGCCACATTCTTCTTCAAATTCCAATTGAAATTAAGCTTGTAGTGCATACAGAAATGCAGAATTTGGAAGAAAGTCCAACAGTGCTTTTATTTTCATAAATTTGACAGATACGAGGTATACATGGACTGATTTGGCTTCTGTGTTTATTTGTTTTCTCTGCTGCACAACCCTGAAGAGTTAAAATGCAGATCCAGAATTCATACTAACATGAATGTTTGATAAGCAGCATGCTGAAGGCATGAAGGTAAGGAAGAAGGCATGTATGGGTGATGCATACCACAGCACCACAGAATCACAGCATGGCTGGCCCTGACTGGCACCTCTGGAGATTGCACAGTCCCATCACTGATCAAGCAAGGTCAGCTATAGAAGGTTGCTCAGGACCATGCCCAGATCATCCCCACCATGCCCAGGGAGGGAGACTCTGCACGCTCTCTAAGCTGCCTGTGTCAGTGTTTTCCCACTGTCGCTGTACAAATTTTTTTCTCTGAGTGTTTGAAAAAGAATCTGTGACTTGAGATCAAAGCATGGCTGGGTTTCAATGCTAACAACATAAAAGCAAGCATAATTCAATGGTTGGTGTAATGTTTAAGGGACAGTGTTATGTGTGCATGTTACAATTGTTAAAATTATTTCCATTATTGCTCATTTTACTAATAGCTCTAGTCTACTCTTTATCCCTGCTCATGCATAGCATACGATGTAACATGACCTAGCTAGAAAATATTTGTATTATCTTTCTCCTTCTCTTTCTTCCTCATATACCATGAATCTATTTGGTCTGTGCAGGAGGGATTTATGAGTACTGTAAGCTGCCATGAAGTACCGCCATTAGTCTGGAAAACTCAACACAAAATCACTGTTAATTTTCCTGATATTCATCCATGGTTTATTCTTCCCAAAGTAGATGCATTCCTTCTGCTGCTAAACAACAGGTTAATTTTTGTTTGAGTCACATTTTGGTGTATCATAATCTTCTAAAATGCTGCATATCCAACAGAATGTTATATTTAATGGAAGATACTAGCAGATGTTTGCATAAAACCACATTCATCTCTGATCATCTTGGGAGACTCTGGATGACTATCATTTATTTCCACACAAATATTCAGAACTTCTACATCTAGACTGTTTTCCATATGGTGGGGAAAAAAAAGATAGTTTAAAACTGGTCAGGATTTACATGCCATGTGCAATCCTCCTTGAGTGGCAAGATGCCAGCTATCACACCTTAATAAAAACAGCCCACTGTAACCAGCTGCCTAGGATGCCCTTAGCAGAGGTAGCACATTTCTTAGTCTTTTTATTATGCTTACTGAGGCTAAATGCTGTGTGTGTTTTCACAGGAAAAGTGCATTGCTGCATAGGAGGTGTTGGATCAGAAACTCATCCAGCAGGCAGGCATCTCACAGGAAACAGTAGCATAAATGAAGCAGAATGAGCACTGAACAGCACTTGACTAATCAGAGTCTATCCTTTGCTTAGATGGTCTCAAATAGCTTGCTAAAGTAACTGAAATTAGGCTGATTAATGAGATGATGATCTGACCTGGAATCTTTGTTTAGGTAACATGGAATTGCACTTTGAGATGCTGCTATACGAAAAGCACTATCTCAGGATATATACGTTAGGCAGGATCACCTCCTTGTCTATTATTTGGGCTCGGTCTTCAGCTGCTGAAGAGGAGAACAGAGGCTAGCTAGTAGTAAAACAACATGTTTGCTTTTATTTATTTTTCTTGGAAAGGTTTCTTTCTTGCATGGCATTCATTAAAAGAAAAGCAAAGAAAAAAAACCTAACCCAAAAAAGCCAGATAGCACAAATGCAACAAAAATCCAGAAGATATGCAAGTTAATATCATGCTGTTTTCTCAGCTACTTCTAAGTAGGATGCCACACCATTTCCCCTGCAAGCTCCACAACTTACCTGTCCTGCCAAAGTGTTTGCCGCTGCTATATTGCCTTTTTTAGGTATCATCCACCAGTTGGAGTACACCACACATAATCCCCACTTCAGGCTGCTATCTGTGCCAGAAGGATTTTAGAAGCATTTCAATCCCTTCTGTTGTGTTTTTGGAATCATCACATTTCTAGTCTATGACCTCTGTGCTTTAGTCTTGGATTCCTGTGAGGGTTTAACGTGTGAAGGAGGTCATATGTATTGTCATTCTCCAGACATACTAATTAAAGGAATGCTCATCCAAACAGATTATTGTCTGTGCATATTATGCACAGGTTGCGTCCCAACCTGAGAGAGGGAGGGAGAGTGACCAAGGTTCTGATGATCCCTTCAGACTAAATTAAGGTGTAACAACACCAAATGATCAATTAAACATTTTATTTCAATACAGGTTACTTGAAATTGAAAACATGGAAAAACATTGATGGTGGGGTCCTTATTAGAGAATATTTGTAAAAGAAAAAGAGGAAAAGAAAGGCGGGGTGTGTGTGGGTGTGTGTGGAAGAGGGAGAGATAGAGAAAGGGGGGAGAGAGGGAGAGAGAGGGAAAGATAGGGAGATATCACCACCGTTGGATACAGTGGTGATGATGACAGATGTGACAATCCTCCAGTGGTGGGCATGTGCCAGCCTCTTTGTTGTAGTGTCTTTTATAGTCTAAGGCCCTCCTCCAGTTATGCCTCCTGAGAGTGCTTGTTCCAGAAGTTTTATGATCTTCTATGCAGGCATCATTGTGACAGAGGGTTGTGAAGGGTCTTTTGGGCAGTCATAAGACCCTTCCTCAAATAAACTTTGTATGACCTCTGCAAGTTGCTGTGTGAGGCACAGCAAAACCTAGGGCTGCGCATCCTCAGACCTGCCCCCGCACCTTGTGCCCATCAATTTTCTGCCTGCAGTTAGCTACATCCTACTTTACAACAATGTTTGCGACATTAACGTTTCCAGTCTCTCACAACCAGACACAGTAATTTGAAGATAAATTATGATTACTCAACACTCAATGAAAGAGGGGTAAACAGAACACTATGGATATTAGTACTCACAGATCATGCAGTGGAGTAACTGGTGGAAGAGAACGTATTACTTTATAACAAATTGCTTATTAGTTCTTTTTGGAAAATAAAAATGGAAGCCAAACAGAAATCTGGTCTCCGGTGGTACTGAGTTAAGCAACTAAGTTCTATAATACTTCTCATGTCTCCCTACAGTCACTTCAGTGTCATCCAGGGTGCTGAGTGGGATTATGTTAGTAAGAAATCTTTATGATAGGGTGATATTAAATCCAGCCCACTAGAAGTCTTTACTCAGGAGTTCTGGAAGGTGTGTTCATCCACTCAAGATACAGCCAGGAATGCACTAATTAGGACAGATGCCTTTGAGAGATCTTGCAGTGTTTGCTTTTTTCTCTTCGCTGCAGAGAATAAGGAGAATGATTTCCATCTGTGATAAAAAGGCTGGGAGTTGTGGATGGGAGGATAGCAGTGGATGCCAAGTACCTTGTCACCAGTAAGGCTTCTGACACTGTCACAATATTCTTGTATCTAATTTAGCATATTAAACTCTGCATGTGAGAACCATCAGATGGGTGAAAGAAACAGTTGGATGTTCAGGCTCAGAAGGTCATGGTTAATGGATTGTATCCTACAACTGTGGTCTTGTCTTGTTTGACAACCCTACCAGAGACCCAGAGTAGGTGACAGAGGGCCCATGCATCAAGTTTGCAGATGACACCAAGGGGGACCAGTCAACACACTCAAGGGCTGGGCTACCATTCAGGTGGAGGTGGACAGAGGAGGAAGGTCCTGATGGGACCCTGTGAAATTCAGCAAGGACAAAGGCAGAGTCCTGCAGAGGTGTAGGCTGGGGCTGATGGGGCCAGGGAACAGCTGTAGGAGATGGCCCTGTGCCCTGGAAGGCAGTGAGCTGACCAGGGCCAGCCACACACCCAGGCTGCAATGAGGGCCAGCGATGCCTAGGGTGGTGTGAGCAGGGCACGCACCTGAGAGCCAGCGGAGGGCAGAGGCTGCCTCTGCTGCTAAGTGCTCATCAGACCACATAAGGATACCCTTTTAGCATTCAAATGTGGGCCCCTAGTGCAAGAATAATATATATATCAGCTGGCAGAACTTCAGGGGAGGCCACTAAAACACTGGGGCTGGATCTCTTGCCTTGTGAGGAGAGACTGCGGGACTAGGGCAGGAGAAGGGACAGTTTCAGGGGCAGCCACCCCTGGGTGTTTCACATCCCAGCTGGGTAAAGTCCTGACCAGGTGGTTTGAGCCCACAGCTCAAACCAGGGGCTTGAGCCAGGGGCTGGGGCTGGAGAAATCCTCAGGTCCCCAGCAGCCTGAATTTTCTTGTGATCCTGTACCTTCCAGCTGTAAGTGCAAGTGAACAGTGCTTGTGTTTTATTCAGTAATAATGTATATAATAGATAGAAACTGTTTTCAAAATAGGACCAGGGAATCAGGTCTTCTCCTACAGAAGAACTATACTGTGAAGTCACTTTTTAATTTCTTTTACGCTTTACTCCCCTCTCTTGCTCTTATGTAGTGTCTGCTTGTTTTCTTTCTAAGCAAAACATTTTCAGTAGATGTGGAAAATAACTTCTTTAGGATGATTAGTGTTTCTTTATGAGATGTGCTTTTCTTTTCTGAAAGAACATTTAAATCCCCTCACACTGATACTGATTGCAGATATATTGAAAAGCTTAAAGGATTGCTTAAAATTCTAAAATAGTTTTTTGAGACATATCTATGTATATATTTTGCTAAATTCAGGTATGGGCAATATCAAAATAACTGGCTTTTTTAAAAGTCTGTGATTTCTGAAAAAGAATAAGAACAATAAATATTGATTCCTTCTGTGGAAAATTGAGGGTTTCTTTGATTTTGATGGTTGTTTTTATTTGTGGTTTTTTTTTCTTGCTTAGTTAAAATATTTTATTCTCATTTCAGCTGCTTTTTTAAATGTAATCTTATGAAATATAAATAAGTTTTTAATTTGATACTGGAGATGTCATACCCAGAGAAGTTTAAATGTTATCTTTCAGTCTTACTGAAGACTTTGGTTTTGAGAAAATGTAAGTGAACTTGTACAGAATAGATGATGATTTTGGTGAATTTAAATGATATTCTTTAAACTCTATCCTTTCTAGTCATTGTACCTCAACAGAATGTTAAGCTAAAATTGTCTGCCCAGCTCTGCTCTGTGTCCTTCTAAAGCTCTCACCTATTGACTTTGCAATAAACCCACCCCTAGAAATCAGAAAACTAAAACAAGTGAGGCTTAGATTCATTGGACAAAAACTTCAAATAATCTGATAATGTGATAACCCTCTATCCCTCAACTTTCTATCTACTATTTTACTTTATTTACTTAAAACATGAGTAGATACAGAACTGGTGTGGAACTCTGATCTGAGCCAGCTCTGATTTTTGCTGCAGTGTCATTATTCTGATCCTAATCTGCAACCTATCCATTTAGACGTACAGGCAAATGTTTCCTAGCTGTTGCTAAAGAAATCAATTTAATTCAGTTTTCCATGGAATCTGATGTTCTTAATTTAATTCTAATTCTGGTAGTATATATTCATCTGGCTTAACTATGGTGAAGTGCTCCAATTTTCTATTCTTTTTGTAGCACTACAAGATTCTAAACAGGAAGGAAAGATCTGACATTCTATATATCATGCAGAGAATTAAATATTCCTTGTCTGGATATGCTTTGGTGTTGCACAGAAACCCTGGGAAACCATATTAACAGAAAAATAAAATTTCTCCTGCAACTGAAAATTAAGGGTAAGTAATTAGAAAGAGAAATGGGAGGACTGGAAACAGATATGCCGCAAACACTTGAAAGAAGACTGTTGGAAGAATTGTATACTTTTGTGTACTTGTTGTATTGCTTCATATTTTTACAGAAGTTGTACAGAAGATTTTAAGTGACATAATATTTACCGTGCCTCAGTGAATGAAGGAATATGTATTCGTACTGTCAAATGTGACTTGCATTTTCACAGTCAAAATATTCAATTTAGTAAAATTAGCCTACCTATACTGGGATTTTGTATATTGGGAGATACTGTGAAAGAAAACAGTAGCTTTGTAAGCAATTTTCTTTAGTCATTTATCGTTAGCAGATTTATTGTTTGTGTATTTATGGATGGCCAGTGTTCAGCAATAAGTTATTCATTCCCTTTTCTTGACAGAAAATTCAAACAGAAGGAATGGATTGTGTATTTTTGTAGTTCCTCATCACAGGGTAGTTCCTCCATTCTCTCATGAGCTAAAAATTGTAATATTTTTGTCAAATTTCAGATTGATTTCTAACAAAAAAAAAACCCACCAAAACAAACAAACAAAAAAGATAAGAAAGGAAAGAAAATTAAATACTTCCATTCTATAGATATTTTTATTTTGTGTTAACACCCAATATTTTTCTAGAGCTGGAAAGTCACGCACTATGAAAATCTATTATTTAACTAGACAATGAAAAAGTTTTGTGTTTTCTGTTTCTTTTTCTTTTTTTTTTTTTTTTTAACCCCCAAAGGAATTATACTGCTGTGAATGAAGAAGCTAGCTGCTCACATGGGAGAAGAGATGTTTAAATGGAGAAGAGAGAAGAATACTTGAATGGAAAAGTATTACATGTCTGTTTTACTTTCTTGTCTACAAGATACATATCTTACAGAAAACCTTGAAGATTTCTGGAAAAACTAGCAGTTTCTGAAAAATATATTATTATTCTTCCTTTGGAATTTTTTCCAATACATTGTAGATGAGCTCTATGGGTAATATACTATGTAAATTTTTCTTTGCTCTTCCATCTTGAGGAGAAACTTCTTTGTGAGATTCAGCAGATTATTGGTATATTGTGAAAAACAGCTGATTTCATGAAGTTCACAGTCATTTGCTAAGTTCAATGATACTATACGTTTGTTAGTCAACTCCGGATATTAGTATTCCAGTAAATGCAAGCTGATGTGGGAAAATCAAAATGCAACCGCAGTAGTCTTTCAAAAACTAAGAAAAAACACACTTAAATTAGTTAAATATATTAATCTGGGGAAATCTTTACACAGAAGCAGCTCTGACTAACCCAAGCATCTTCAGTGTGTACTGGTGGGTGGGGAGTGAATTTATGTTTTACACTGTGGGGTAACTCCATTAATCAGATTGATACGGCATTGTTTATTTCCCTACAGACAAAAGGCAGTGATTAATGATATTTTTTTTTCATGTTGTCATCCCAACAGTAAGCCAGAAAATTCCTCTGCTGCTAGGGGTCCTATTTTATCCATCCAGAAAAGAGAATTAAAAAAAAAAAATTAATTAAAGAATACCCAAACCCTTTGTGGCTGCCCGTTAGAAACAGTTCTGACAACTCTGAACATCTTTGAAAAAATGTATTCTTCTTTCTTTTCTTCACTCACCTGCTCTGATATCCCTGCAGAAAGTCGAATGTATTCCATCATTTACAATCTGTGTAAACTGAAGAGAGGGCCCTAAAAGCACAGAGCCCAGCATAACCAAGGAATGGAATGGAAAAATGAGTGAACTAAAATAATGGAAGGAGCATCACACTCAAAGCAGACAGAAAGAAATGTGTGCTAGTAACATGCATGAAAGGAGAAAGAGTATATATAGTAAAAGAAAAATTGATTCAGAGCCTGTGATAGTAGGCTGTACCCTGTTATTCTGAAGACTGAGGAGATTCTAGTTCCTGGGTGGTCATCTGATAGGCTGATAAATTTTTTCCTCTCTCTCCTACAGTAAAAACGGTAAGCATGTTTTGTTCTTATGTATTTCACTCTATATACTCTTTGCACTGACAGCAGTCAGGGTTCCAAGCTATGACCAAAGAACAAATGTAGCTCTTCTTTTGACTAGTACAGGAAGCAATGAAAACAGCCAGAAGGTGGCAGTTTTAGACCATTTTGAAAAAGGGCTGTCAATGGCTTTTAGCGTAACTAGACGCCTACTGTGTATTCTGAGATTCAAGCCAGAAACAATCTGAAAGATAGTTTTAAATTATTTATTGGGTAATATAGTCATGAAATAAAAAGGACCTTTCATCTCAAGAGTGGTAAATTCAGGCCCACTTAGCTTTAGTCTGAGAAAACAACAGTTTCTTCAGAAGATACTCAATTTACTACATAGAAATTTAGAGGCAAAAAAACTACATTTGCAGCTAAGACACGCCAATGCCTTTGGAATCCATCAGCATAAGAGCATTCACCTTCTAGCTATACTTAGAAAACACAAATTTTAGTCTAGTTCTTGGTATGGCTTCTAATTTGTTCAGGTGATTTAATTCAGGCGTTTTGGGGTTTTTTTTATTTGGTTTTTGGTGGGGTTTTTGTTTTTTTTTCCACTAAGACTTACTTTTTCAGGCTACAGTGATGTCTGAGAAAGGGCAATACTCAAGAAAGTAAAGATAATTACTCATGTAAATATACTAAAGAGAGACAATTAGCCACAGAGGCAATAAACTTGGCTTTCAAGGAGCCTCGCTTGCAAAAGGAACTCAGAATTAGGCCCTTAGAGATCATCAGAAGGTCATGGATAGAAGTATTCGGTTAAGTTTACAGACAATATTTAATTTTTTTTTAGCAAGACTAATTGTTCCTTTAGAGATGCACCTCCGAGGAATACTAGTATGTGTTTAAGACCTGAAATATTTGTCAGTGAAAACTGCAATGAAATCTCTAACTTCACAAAGGAGAAGCATGTGTTTGCAGGCTTAGGATATGTTGTAGGCTATCTTCACCCTACAGCTTCTCCCACTGATGAACACTTAGTACCATGCATGATGTGCCATATCAAAAGAGCTGGCATACAAACTAAGCTTTGGAAAGCTGTGTGATCAGAAAAAATCCAGCATATTACAACAGAAAAAACTTTTGACTTTTTGTATAACTTTAATCAAAGGATTTCTGTCTTTATAGATACCTGAAAAAAGAACCCTTAAAATAGAACTCCCTGTGCTCTCCTTGAAATCTCTTCCAAAGGACAACTGACCCCTTTTTGTTCTCACTTTACACTGCTATCATCCATGAAGAAAATAATACTTTAAGAAACCCAAGGATATAAAGCAAAAAGATGGTAAAAATCATAAGAAACAGAGAAGAGAGAACAGGGCATATTCAGCTGTGAGGTCATATTGGACTACAGGGGACAAAAGGAGGGAACTAACGTTACAGATTTTGAAAGAAGGCAAGCTGATGAACTGAAGGAATCGTTAGTAAATTCAGTTGGACTGAAGAGCTCAGGGACCAGAGTGTGAGACAGGCCTTGAATTTCTTCCAGTCAAACTATTAAAACTATTAGGAGTTGTGTATCCTAAGAAAGAAAAAAGATTACAAGGAGGGTGTAAACCTAACTGAGTGAATAAGCAGTTCAGTAAAGATATTGAACTTATGTGAATAAGCAGAGAGCTTAGGAGGAATGAAAAATGAAATTATTTTCAATTCCTTAACAGGCAAGAGGGTGAGAAATTAAGTGAAAATTAATGCAAGTCTACTTGACGGACCACACCTTTCTCTAGCAAAGTTTGAGACAGCAAATCGAAAGGGAAAAGGCACTTCAACCCTTAAAGTGGAATTAGAAATGGAAAAGAAAAGGCCTTGTGAGAGTATGAGGAGGGAGAAGAAGATTCTCCCTAAGTATAAAGCTTTAAGACAAATCAGTGGTTTTCTTAAGGTTTTCAAGATTAAGGTTTGGTTAATCTCATACACAAAGACTGTGCAGATGCTGGCAAACTTGAGTTTTGCTATATCATAAAGAATGTGCAAGAATTTTTTTGCTTTCTGCTAGGATTGTGTGTGGAGAGTAGTCCAAACTAGCAACTTTATATCGCACATTGTCTCCTGGATCAGTTATTTTAAAAATGGGCAGAGGAAGTGCTGTCAAGTTTCTTTCATCCTTTGCAAATTTGAGGAAGGCAAGAGGCATGATTATTGTTCTATACTGGATTTTGGTCTTTACAGTGCTGTAATAGAAAATTGTATCCTTGTTCCATACTTACATGTTTGCTTTATTTCATGATCTATCACAGGGTTTCAGCCTAACTAAACTATATTGCATGTCCAGTGCTACCTCCTACAACACCTCACCATTTCAATATTGGTTATTCAGGTGTAAATGCCTCAGGTTCAAGATTAATAAGACAGAAATCCCAATCTTCACCCGCACAAAATTTCCTGAGCTCCTAAACAGGTTAAGATATTAAGAGAAAAATGGAGGAAATGGCAATAAAAAACTAAACGAAACCAAACCAAACAAAACCAAACCAAACCAAAACACACCACTGACATGCCCCTATTCCAAACTGATTTATAGAAAATTCAGTGTTTGAAATGAAGGACAGTGAAGTAAGTCATACACAAAAAATTGATGCAGAGAAGTCTACATTTTACAACAGCACAGAAATAAATCCTTCCTAACACTCCTTCTGTATTAATGCTGTTTCATTTGATCCATACACTTCCTCAAGCGGAACTCAGGGCTTGGTAGCAATCCTAGCTAGCTCTTCCTATCACCATGCCCTAAGCAGATTTAGAGAGGATGTCATAGATATGGGGAAACTGAAGCACAAAGACGCAAAGTCAATCATCGAAAGCCATACCCACCCAAGGCAATAGAAACAGGATGCTGATTTTTGAGCGACAGGGATTAAAAAAATTTATTCTTCTGGGACTTAGTAGATTTAGTACATTCCTACATCTCATTAAGTATTTAACCAATACAGTGCATATGGCAATGACGTCGTTTCCTCACAATATGTAGTGAATTCAATAATATAAATATATTCGTTTGCAAGTAATTTTCTCCTATGTGCAAAAAATGGAAAATAGCCTCCAAACATGGACTTGAGTTTTGCATTTATAACTTGTGCTTATGAGTAAAAAGTCACCTGTCATGCAGAACCTGTGAAGATTAAATAAGTATGAGGGCAATCAAAGCAGAAGTTTAACTAAAAGCTCACTTTCTTCCCTGTGTGGTCAGACCACATCTTACTTCCTGTCCTTCAATAAGTTTTATTCCTTGCTCCGTCCTTCAAACCTTGCTTCTTCTGCTCCAGCCATCTATCAAAACGTCTGTAGGTTTCTGCTTTTATGTTGATCACCTTATGATACTGATTTACTAAGGACTTATTTTTTAAGCATTGGTGCTTTCAAAGTTCACATTGTCTGAGATATGGGTTATATTTATAATACCTCTCAGAGAATTTGAACCATGTCTTCACAACAATGTTTATCATAGTTCTTACTGAAAATATGTTTATCACTTTCCGTCAAGTCAAATTTGTTGACTTCATTGTAAACTTGATCCATCAAGTACATAATGTACTATGCAGACTTCAGAACAGGCCTAACTTTTAAGTATAGGAAATACAAGCCACAGTGAAAACTGGAAGTGAAAGATGCTGGCCCTGATAAAAGATGCACATACAATTTAAATTAATTCATAGCTTTTAAAATGTTCATCACAATTTGAATGAATTCATAGCTCTTAAAATGTTCATCACTTTGAACTTGCTTGAGATTCCTTTGTAAGAAAAATAGTTCTTGAGGGCTTGTAAGGTTGCAGGAGCCTACACTTACTAGCAAAGAAGAGATTCATGTCACTGAGCAGCTGTTTTCCTGCCTTTATTCTGCTTTGCTGCACATGCTCGTTTAGATGAAAATCAGCCTGGTATGAAGTGCTAACAAAGCTTGGTTTTGGATTTAGTGGTGAGGAAAGACTCAGGGTAAAATTTACCTTCCATGAAACAAGGTTTCTAATTGCTGTCCTTGCTTTCAGCACAACACATATGATTAGTTTATGTTTTTCATTTCTTTTAGGCCTTTTCCGCTAGAAAGACCAACAGGACTTTTCTGTAAGGTAATATTTGAAGTCAGGGCTCTTGGTTTCAGCTAAAGAATAAACTTTAGGTGAGATTGTGTGTGTGTTCAGCCCAAAACCCACCTAAAGGGAAGTCTTCCTTTTTAGAAAATGCTACTGGGAAGGATTTTTAATATTTTGGATGGGTTCTGATTGTAGGTAGCGGACAGCTTATTTCACTTTGAAATAAAGAAAATGAAAAATGTCCCTATATTTCGTAATTCACTGAACCTAGTCAGATAACCGACTGTACTTGTCAACGCTCTTTTAATGAGAGAATGGCTTTGCCAGTGCAAAGGTTCAGCTTATCAGGAAGGGAATCATGCACTCTATATAATTTTTGTATACCCAGATTATATGCACTGAACAGAATACTTGCTCAAAGCAAAACCAAAATTCAGCAACCCGAAACATATGATTTAGGGCATTCAGAGATCAAAACTTCCTTTACACCTTTAACAGTCGACATTTGGATCAGCTCTTTCAAGGGACTGATATAGCTTTGCACATCTACCCTTGAATAGCATGGTGCAATTCTTGACAGCTTTCTTGATGATATAGCCAATGCTTTTTAGTCATTAGCTGAATACATACACCTCTTTTTTCTTCTTAGTCAAGAACAACTTGAAGAATAGATGAATGAATGCCTACATTCGGATGCAGGCTTTTTTGCAGGTGTTTTATGGAAGAATTGTGTACTATTGTGTGTAGAAGTGTTTGGCAGGAAAATACTCAAGGAGATTCAATTTAGAGAAATGTAATTACAAACTTGTGCATGGCTAGTATTATTGTCTATCCAGAAAACAGTTAGCAAATACAGTGTTAAATTAGTGGCCATTAGTGGTTCATAAACTTTGGAAAACATTGCTCTTTATTATTGACCTGCATCCACAAGCCTGAAATGAATGCAATTTCCTAATCTACTGAATATACCTCTAGATCTTAAACTCTAGGTATGGGTTATTTCAGGAATGATTCCCACTGGAATTTTTGGTGTTCAAAGCTGAGGGTTTTTTATAGCCTACTGGAAATAAATGGTAGCAAATCTACCAGTTCAGGTTCCTATTTAACAAGATATCACAGATCGGTGATGACTTTTAGGGCCCACATTTCCTTGGGAGTAATAAAAGACAACCCAGCCCAGTCTGTGTATTAAGTCAGGTCAGAGTCTCCATAAAGCTTTACCTCACTTCACCAACAGAAATTCCCTTAAGCCCCATTAAGTTTCCAGTTAATCCTTATTCAGATCTTCTTTTAAGTCTTTAGACTATTAAACTCATGCTTTTTATCATTTAACAATAGTGAGGATATGCATCACCTCCCAGCCAGTGGGCCTGTAGCTGCTAAAGAAACTATCAGATAATTGCATTTTTAACATGTATTTTATATAGATATACACACATATATAATTATGTTACAATTTGGCCTGGAATTAAACACTCTGGGTGCAAAAGCAGCCATCTTTGTACTTGTCTCTTAACTGAATATGGCCCCAAATCTTTTCTGTTATCTCTTTATATGCTCAACGTTTCAAAACTTTATCCCAATTTTTTATATTTTACCCACTTGGTCATTTGTGCAAGAAAACATGTGAATTCAGGTAATTTATATTTCTCATACACAACTGGGAAGCTGGGTTTTTTGAGATATCTGGTATTTAAGTCCCTGTCTTCACCTGAGCTGCCAGTAACAACTCTGCTTTGAAACAAAAATTTCATGGTGAACCGTTAACTCTCATTTTTCTGCATGACACTCACTGTGGTTATCCACTGCTGTCAAGAAAATTATTCTCCTCACAATCGGAGATGTTTCTGGCAACTCACTGGCAACAATGTCTCAAATACAGATTTTATAAACCCTGTCTCACTATTTCTGCTGTCTTTCTGGTGTCCTTTCTGGAATTCTGATTTTTATTGTTAGATCTTTTTAAGCTTCAAGAAGAAATTTTGAATCTTAAAGAGGGGAAAGGGAGATAAACTTGATTAATTCCTTTAGGAAAAAAACAAATTTTAATATCTTTTCAGATTGTATAAAATTTAAAATATGTTTTTCTTTCTTGCTGAAAAGCATCCTCTTTTTCCTGTGGAAACTGAACAGAAAAATGGGTTAGACAAGGAATGCATAGTCAGTGCCTCAGACCAAAGGAGTGAAGGGGAGATACCCTCCTGAAACCTTTTGTAAACTGTCAGTGATTGTATGTCAGTGATTCCAGTGGGCAAGAGAACACAATTCAGAGAGCTTCTGTCATGGGTTTTCTCTCAAATCATTCTACCCTTTCTGCTTGACATTGAAGGCAGTAACATCCCACATAGGCATTTCTTCTCCCATTGGAGAGGATGGTACTACTCTCTGTACTAATAAGTTTTTACTGTTACTTTAAAACTAGTATTGTTGCTGAGCTTAAAAAACCCCATTTATTTGCACAGCTTTACAGGTGTGTCTTTGTGAACCATAAAGAACTCTTGTATGCAGAACTGTGCAAATAATGGATTTCCCAACTTACTAGCTATTTTTGTTTGGGGAAAAAGTATTTTTACTTCTTTTAGCTTGTTTTCACTGTGATGAACAAAAAATCACAACATGTCTGCTTAAAATGGGATAGGTCTGTCATTTCTTAGCCTTACCAAAATGAAAATGATCAAACAGACACTTAATTTATGAAGTTCAGACATTGTGAGCTGGTCTAGTTTAGTTGTAGATGTGTCCAAAGCCATTTCTTTAAAGACATTCCTTTAAAAGATATTTATATTCTTAGCGTATCTGTCGTTCCTTCAAAATGTGAAATATGTGAAGCCTTTTTTATATTCGCTAAAAAAAGAGTCTTCCAAGATATGATGCTTGGCATATCTGTCCCAGTTGGGGAATAAATTTACACGAGTAGGATAAAATGCAGTTTAACACAGAAACTGTTTGGTAACACTAGTTAAACAAGTTAATGTTCATAAGCATTTAATTAGGAGTATTACCTAGGGAGGCACCATGCTAATATACATTGCTGCAATGGAGAGGGAGCAGTGAGATTGTAAACAGAAGCTTCAGGGTTTTTTGTTGGGGTTTTTTTTTTGTTTTTGTTTTTGTTTTTGTTTTTCAAAAGAGGTTAAAGAGACAAAAAGGAAATAATTGTTAGAAACAGGAAATATCAATGGATATGATGTTAGTTACATGTAATCATGAAGAAAAAAAAACTTGAGGGATATTATCTCATTTTGAAGAAACATTATAAATGAATAATGGGAATTCTTTATAAATTCTGTTCACAATAAGACAAATATAACTGCCAGAAGCTGTGGGAAGGAGATGACGATTAGAATCTATGGAAGCAACAGTACCAAATAAATTTTTAAAAAAGCATTAAATCCAGATGAGAGGAAGGCTGAAGGAGGGGTGCGCTTTCTTTGTGTGGAAGACTAAGCAAGTTAATACAGCAGTAGAAGTGGTGTGAGAAGAGCTGCTGCAGAAATAGACCATGAATATTGTCATACTAACTTTAGTATCAGAATGAATAAAATATTATAGTTTAGCCCTAGCTCTATGATTATCTGTTTGGTACAAAAGACTTTTTTTTATATGTGTTTGTCTACAAATCCTATCTAGAAATCCAATCTTCAATCCAACAGAACTGTATGTAATAAGAAACAAAATCAATCAAAACTTTATTATCTTGATCAAACACTGGGTTTGAAGAATTACATATGAAAATCTCCTAAATGACACGATTCGCCTTTAAAGAAGAGCTATTATCCCAGATGTACATTACAGTCATTCAAACTTTTTTATTTTACTCATTTTCATTCTTTAGAATACATCTCCCATTAAGTATTATATAATCTGGTGATGAAGTGATTAATCCAATAAACTCTGAATCCTGTTTAAGACATTAATAATTTTGTGATAAATTAGCTTAAGGCTTAGTTTTAGTTTTCTTCAGATTTATAAGTTTTTGTTTTCTCTGTTTTCCATCTCATGGCTGCCTCTGCATGAAGAAAACGACACCTTAGGTGTAAAAGTATTGCTGCAAAAATTCACAACGTCTCAGTCAGAAATAGTTTTCTACTCAAAGACTCTAATGAAAGAATTCTAACACCTAAATGGTTGGACTAGTTTTAATTTCTGTTCATCGTTACTTTATCAAGTAAAAATTCTGAATTTTTACTAAAAATGATAAATAATGTATATAAGTATGCATAATATGTTTTTAATTAAGAAAATTTTATGCTTAAAATTAGAATTAGACCTCAGTAGGTTTTTGTTTGTTTGTTGTTGGTTTTTTTTCAATTTCTCAGACTATACTTTCAATTTGCAAACTCCACTTGTTATCATCTGGTTTACCTTTTCAACCAAAGACAGTTTTCACAAATTTTGTGACTTAATACAATAAACTGATCCAACAGGAGCAAGACCAAAGTCTAACTGCTTAAAGCTAAGTAATCTGTTGAGGTAAAGCAGTGAAACTCTGCTGAAATGAATGAAGTTAACCTTATAAATACAAGCTAAAAATGCATTACTCAAATAATTTTCTGTAGTTTAAATTTATGCTTCATATTCACATTCATTCTGCTCTTCCTTTTTGCCCCTCCATCTTTCTGCATGAATTCTTATACAGAGGCATTTAATATTGGTCAACATTGCTTTATGTAGCACTCATTTGATTCAACAGTCTCATTACAGTTCTTGAGAAACTAGGTTTAATGTGTAAAGATAACTAGCAGAAGTAAATGTATGCTATGTTGACTTACTACAAGATGTAAAAAAATTGTGCTGGACTGCATGGATAAAAATAATAAAAAAAGTTAAGATAATTAACCATATAATTAATTGACAAGTGTCCAAAAGCATCCATTAATAAGCGTCATTACCAAATAAGTGTTTTACTAGTGAGAATTTTGCTCACTGTGGAGGTTCACCTTTCAGAAAGAGTTTGGAGAAGATACAGAAGAGATATCCCAAAATATCAAGGGGAAAATGCCTTTTTAGTGAGAGACTATTGACTCAGAAAACTGAGGTATTTTAAGAGTTCAGTAATTTAAAGTTATCACAATGAAAGACTGAGGAATAGCAGAAAGAAAATAGAAGATTCTAATTTTCTCTTTAACGGAGAAAGACCTCAGCAAAACAGCAACTGTAACAGAGGCTGAGATGACTTAGAACAGAATTTGTGTTTTGAGATTGCATCAGTGAGTATGCCTGAGCACTGGTGCAGGGACACATGCTACTGAAATAATCATAGGGTCTAACTCCCAAGGTACTTGACTTTCCAGCCGTCTGTGCTCATGTGCTCTTCAGAGTTCATCACCACCCAGAAAACAAACCCAATGTGGGGAATTGCCAGAAAAGAACATGGAGCAAAATGGAAAGAATCTTTACACATTATTTAGTCTATGATGCAATCATGTGGTTGGTACATTGCATGTCTCTTTCCCCATTCCTGTCACATCCTATCTGAAAAAAGATGTAGTAGAATAGGAAAAAATATAGAGAGGTGCTGTTAAGAAAATCACAAATACAAAATGCCTTCCACATGGGGAATGACTAAAGAAGCTAGTGAATAGATCAGTATTTTCCAGTCTAGAAAAGATTAAAAGGGAGAAGGAGGGGGACGGCAAAGTTGTGTGTAGCATAGGAAAGGGAAGGAATGTCCATAGTCTCTTAAAATATGATAAAGTAGGGACATCAGCTAGAACTACAAAACAGCAGGTTCAGAGTAAATAGGAGGAGGTGCTTTACACTGTTATTAGATCTAAGTGGTGGTAGATCTTGCCAACAGACATTTCAGATGCTAAAAATTAACATGGGTGTAGAAGGTGTGATGAGGGAAATTCATGGTGAAAAAAAAAATTCAAGGGTTGTTATATAAAATGACAGGATGTATCTGGATCAGGAAGCACCTGAAAAGAATCTTTCCAGAGGGGGAAGATTCTGGAGAAACAGCACTACAGTTTTGCCCTGTTCTTATGTTTTTCCAGGGTGCCAAAATTAGAGGAGATAATGGGCTATAAAGATGTTATGGTTGATGTTGTGGCCCCTTTGTGATTTGCTTCCTTACAGCAGAAATGTCTTACTTAAAGTACAAGGTATAGCATTGAAATCCGGGGCATAAATGTAAAACTAATGGTTCACCTATTACAAGATCACCTACTCATCCATCAAGTTTTTTGACCATAATCTTATTTACATATTATGTATCTGAGACAGCAATTCCCTACAATCAGAGCTTCAAAAATGAATTTATCTCATAAATTATCTGAATCGTTATGTAATCTATGTAGCCATATAAGCATTATTCAGGTTTTTTTTTTCAGAGACTTTGAATCAGGCGTGTTTTTCTTGGTGTTTGTTTAATATCACGTAGTTCTGTAAACAAACATTCTGTCATGTCAGTAGCTAAGAATAACAAACTTTTGAATGAAACTGCCATTCCCTTCCCCCAGAAGATAACCCTTCATGGTTTTGTTTTTTTCAAGGTCTCATTTCGTTATAAAAGTGTATGAAATAAGCTGCTATGATTACAGTGTTTTGTGTCTAGAAATCCCAATCCAATTTATTTAATTTATTAACAAAGGCTCTTGATATTCCAGTGTAATAGGGAGGCACTGTTTTTGCCCAAAGGACTCAGAAGAAAAATGAAAGAGAAAGAGCATGTAAACTCACTTGGGAACAGCAAGGACTTGTCAATACAAGGCAGTGAATCTGTCTCAAAAACATCTAAAAAAATGGATAAGATAGAATGGACCATTGAAAGGAAAGGAAGATGGGCAAATTCAAATATCCAAAGAAATTTATATTGCCTATGAGAAATTCAGGTGTAGAATACTAAACACAGTAAAGATTTCTAGTTTTAGGTAGGGTATTAAGATTTTTCTCTCAGAATTTCATTTGAAATACAATGAGTTCTATGATATTAATTCTTAATGTAACCTTAAGATTTAATTTTAAAATTATTCTGATTGCCACCTTTTTGTAGCAAGCTCGCCCTCGTGATATTAAGAGGTTCTGTAGCCTGGGAGAAATATAGCAGTTATAATATTTTTGTTGTTGTTTTGGATATGGTACAAACAAATTTATGTCAATGAGGTCCTTCCTTTGACTTCTATGAACTTTGGTTAAGTCCCATACTACTCACACTCATTAATTGCCGCCTTATATTTGCTGAAAGAGTTTCCCTCCTAATATGGATGTATTATTGGTAGCAATAGGCAGGCTACTGGAGGAAATCTAGAAATCTTGAAGAATTTCAAAGAAAGAACTTTTTAAACTGTTCTTCATCAGAATTTGTGTACCTGATTGAGTCTCTGAATGCCTGGGAAAGCATGCAGGCTAACAGCATATTATGAAAAAATTGCACATCTGATGACACTTGTTTATGGGGTCTTGGCTCATACTAAACTTTGAGGCTTTTCCATATGTATCTTGCTCAGTCTTGTTACTTGATGTATAGAGCAATATTTGAATTGATTTGAAATAATTTATACAGGAGCATGTTCAAAAGACAACTACTCTATCATATACCTCAGATCTTATTTTCAGTCTGATTTTTATTGCAGGCTATTCTAATAACTTTCTAGGTGTTGATAGATGGTTTGGTAAAACTAACAGACATACAAGCAAACAAACAAAAACCCCCAAAGTTGAGGCACCTAAATTTGACAAACTATTTCCTGTTCGGATTTCTTACTTGGAATAGTGCGTCTGAACTCAAGGGAGGGCTTTTACTTTCATAAACAGAAGTGCCACTTAAAATACTTAGGACAATCTTGGACAGCTGTGTTTTTTCCATGAAATATGACAGTCCCACATCCTTTGGGAGCAGCAGCTGGAAGGCAAGTGAGTTTCCATAGGATGTCTCAAATGACACTAGTTGTTCACACACGTGCAACTGAATTGCTTCCAGAGTTTTCTAGTGTTGCTGTTAAGTACTAAAATATATGAGCCAGGGAGGTGGTTAAAAACTGGCCAATGACTTTTTAGTGATTTTATGATTTTTCTAGCTTTCAAAAGTTTATTCCTTCTGTGTCAAGTGAGGAGATTCTGAATATATACATTTTTCATTTTGTTTAGATGTGCAGTGTAGAGTCAGAAGTGCATGTCCTCTTAAGTCTTTCAAAAACCAGTAATGTGGTTCTACAGGAAGTACATAAGCCTCAGTCCTCTTGCTTTATGGGCTTTTGTATGAATTTTTATTGTCCAGATAGAATATTTGATACAATATTAGAAGAGGCATGGCATGATGGAAAGTTGTTTTTCAAATCTTTTCACATTGCTAGACTTTGCAAGACTGAATGAAGAAGTGATTTGGAAGGCATAGCTTCTGAAAAATCAACAAAGGCAAATAGGGTGAGCTTCAGCTAGAAGGGTTGTTTTTGTCAATTTCTGTTCACAAAATACAAAAAGAGGAATTAAAATTATTTCCAGTCAGGTCCTGCACTTGTAGAAGTTAGCTTACTTTTTAGCCTAGTTTGAACATTAGCGTGAGGTTGGACCAAAATCAGTAAATCCAGTTGAAGGCCAGGATTTACCAGCATAAGCCCAATTGGGAGCTAAATTTCTAGGGCAAGACCCGCTTGTTTTTCAGTGTGAACAAAGGCACAGATGCACATAATGTAATTAATATAATTAATGTAATTGTTGTAAAGTGTCTACACTGACTATAGAGCTGCTGTGCCAGGACTTGTCTCATTTTGCTGTCGGTGCAGTTGAAGGAAATGTTACTGTTGATAGCAGTGAGATTCACACTGGGATAAACTACATGAATCTGTAGACATCATTTACAACCAAGAACAACTATAAACCTTAAGAAAAGATAACAAATGCTTCCCTCATTAAAAAGTCCAAAATACATTTTGTTATTGCTGCAGAACAGCAAAACTGCTATCGCTATTACCAATAATGGATGATTTTATTTAAAAGAGTCCTGTAGACTACTTGGAGCAGAAAGAGTTGCGTAAGTAAGTTTAATACTTAAACCAGTAAGCTTAGTTCTAATTATGTTTTTTGTTCTTATGTGGGTTAAACCCCATGAGATGTGAATCCTACAAAACCAGTAGAGTTCTCAATATATTTTCAGCATTTGTTGTATTTACTTCAATGTTCTATGATCTTCAAAGTTGTTCTTCAATGGCCTCTTTTCTTAGCAAAATTGCTATGAGTATAACCACTGAGACACTTAAATTTGCACTTAAGTTTCTGACTTCAGAATTTAAAACCTTGTCTGGGAATCTTTGTATAACTTTTTAAAATGAAAGTTAACATCTAAAAGTCATCATAACATTTTTGACAAAAATGAAACATTTCCTGAATAATTTTCTATTCAAGAAATAGAAAAATAACCAAAAATCCAAAAAAGGCAGAACAGGAAAGGTGTTAATTTTTTTTTTTCTTTAAGCAAAAATGGAATGGGAAGATATAGAGGACTTTTATGGTTCCATAATGGCCAAGATGTGTTACACTTTTGCTCATAAATCAAAGGGTTGAAAGCTGCAAAAGCCTCAATATTGAAGAGTGCTGCTCAGGGCCAAGAAAATGTCAACTTTTCTTTAAAGGTTCAACAATATCCTTCTGCTTCTCATCTCTCATGCAGGCATTATACTAGTCATTCAATCCCTGGGACGTCTAGGATACCAACTGTTGTACAGCATAAAAAATATTGGGTCAAGTGTGAATAAATGTAACAAAAAAAAAGAAGAAAAAAGGTCTAGAGAAGAAAAATGGGTAAAAACTGTAGCTGGATGAGTATCATGCAGGTTTCTTTGGTGTCACAAGAATACCCCCCACAGAATATCAACACATATGTTCGCTTTAAGGACAATGGCCTAACTTAGCAAAAGTGTGGGGTCAAAAACGAACATAGCATTCACATATAACATCAGCCAAATGTTAAAAAATATAATTCTTTCTTTGGGATGAAATCTTTCTGTTGTTATTACTGAATGAGCAGAAACTTACAAATGAAGAACAAAATAACAATTCAGGTAAAGATTCACATTAATCAAAATAAACATTAACTTAGCATAATATTCAGGATTCTATCCAACTCTGTTAGACTCCTATTATTTTAGGATGGAACTTAAAAGCATGGTAACTTTTTAAATCTAAAGCTTGGCTGCAAACAGAAAATTGGTTCAGAACACATTTTCTTCAATGGACCCTGAGAATGCTTCTTGTTGTGTTTCAAATGAAATAGCTCTGCCGTTTGTTTTAGACCAAATCCAGGACAAATTTTGCAGAGCTGGTTTAAAGCAGACATTAGACAAAAATATATTGTTACAGCTAAATTTATTTTCATTTGATATTTCCTTCAGAAAAAATCCTTTTGATTAGGCTGCACTGACTTCATAGACTTTTATCCACATATCTCTATCATCTATGTTCGCCACTGGCTTCCAGGGGAACATGGGTAGCTTATACTCAGGCTCCAAGGATCCTTTAGGCCACCTTAGGGGATGTTCAGAAAAAAAATCTTAAAAACATATTATAAAGTTTAAAAATTAATATCTTTCGAAGCAGGGATATACAAAGAAAGATGTCCTCCCACAGTTCTCTCATTTGTTGTGTATTTTTAGAAAACACATTGGTTACTGCTTAATAAGCATGCTTCACTGTTGTTTGATCAAACCTGACACATAGCAGAAGTCATGTAGGAAAAAGCAGTTTTATTCCAAGTTGCCTGTGCTTCAAAGTTACCATATGCAGAAAAAGCAAAATGACAATGTACATTTTAATCCAATTCTTTTTCATATATAACCTGTGGATCACTGGAATAAACTATTTGGAATTAACAATTAAACTGTTCATCATTAATAGTTGGCTATAACTAGGCTTTCAGCAAATGCCTAGTTAAACTATTTTTTCAAATTCTTTCCCTTCAACATACAGAAAACAGCCTGATGAAATTTTGTTTTCTTAGGAGTTTCAGTTACCTTCATGATGAAAGAAATATCAATAAACATGCCACAAAATCCTTTAAATATTTTCCCTGGTTTTCTCCTTGAGGTTTAAAAATAAATCTAAATGTTCTTAAAAAAATTAGCAGGTAGGTATGTTTTGCCATCTTGATCAATATTTAATCTTCTAAATTTTCTCTTCCTGAACTACAAAATGTACTTCAATGCTTTTTATCTAGTCCTATGGAAAATGATGGATTTTTGCAAACCTTTTTGCTTGTGATCAACTTTTTTTTTAACTTTTTTTTTACTTTTTTTACTTTTTTTACTTTATGTAAAAACAAGTTATATTACGGATAATAAATGAAGCAAGGCACATAAATTGCTTCTTTCTGAAGCTCACATTTTTCTCGCATAGAAAAAAGGTCTTGAAGAGTTCCAGAACAACAATAATAAAAAAAGTCTCTGGTTTATATTCCAGCTGAAGGTCACTGAGAATTTTTCTTGGCTTGTAAGCACAGCTCAGTCTTCTGTTGGCCCTCTGACTGAGGATGTCATTCAGTGACTGAACTGTTACTGGATACTAACTGAATGTTACATTTTCTGTTGTTCCCAGAATTTGTCTTGGGGAAGTGGCAGTGAATACTTCTGGAAAGAAGAACTGATTAATAGCAGAAAAGGAACCCAAAAATAATATATGCTTGTTAATTAAAAGTAAGAGAAGAAAAGAATGTAAGTGTACAAAATACTGCTGCCTGATTTATGATTTTGATTTACAGCCAGTTCAAGTTTATGTAAACAAGTTGAAAGGGAAAGCTGACTGTGTTACTACAACAGTTTCTCCTGAACAACATTTTTTGCACTTCACTTTTCTTTGGAGGAGTGTACTAGGTCATGACACACTAGGATAGCTTCTATAATAAAAGTTCTCACACATTTCTTGTTGAAACTATTACATGAACTGTCAGATAATAAAGATTACAAAAGAATGGCTAAATTACCATTAGGTGAGACTTCCATCATAAAATATATAGCATTACTGTTTGTGGATATATGCATGTATATATCCATATGTGTGTATGTGTGTATATATATGCTTATGTATGCATTTACCTTGTATATTTATTCTGCTTTTGTGAATGGAATACCAGCTGGAATAATATGTGCCTCATTTTACTAGTTTACTCTGTTAAACTGGAAATTGAGGATGGTTGTACAGATATTAACTGCATATTATGCTACTAGCTAGAGCTGCTGAGCATTTCTCTGAATAGTGCATATAATGCTGCATGCATAAAATTTCTATATGCCTGTTCTCTATGTGGGAAAACCTGTGATCTGATACTGATGTGCAGGCTGAAAAAATATGTCAAAAAGGGATTTCTTACACTTTCCAACTCTAATTAAATCAGTGTATGATTTCCTAGAACAGAGAGCATTTTAGTCACTCCCTTATAATCCAGATTAACTACTTTTGAATTATGTAAGTAGCATGAGAAATAATAACACATCATAAATTCTTTTGTGGAATAAAATCAACAGTTTCTTATCAAGATTGCTTTTATTTTAATAATAATAAAAAATATTTCATTAGGTGGTAACCAAAATTCAGTATGCTTGATTTGTTGTAGCTGGAAGGCTAAAGTCTTAACTTTTTACCAGCAAGTGTGCTGAAAGGGATCATGTATCCTTGATGCATGTGTGGCACATTAAAAGCACTAGTTCCAACACATTTTGCTACTAGCAAAATTCTTCAGAAAACAGAACTATCCTCACAAATGAATTAATTCCTTATTTATAACATTTTTATTATCTCAGTTTACTGTGGAAGAATTACAGCTGCAAAACTTGAGTTCCTAAACAGAGAGTTTATAACCATATCTGGAAAGCAAAGAGATAATATGCTCCAATATTTCTTGATTTTCATTCATGGATTAAAAAAGAATTTATACAGTGGCTTAGTAGCTGACACGTAGCCCAAGCAGGGCTCATAGAAGGCAGATTTTGTACAAAGCTTGCTTAAAGCTTGCTTTCAGCTTCTTTTCCAGAAAAGAAACAGCCTCAACTGACTTGAAACTAGATATAGAGATGGCAACAAGGGCCTTTTACAACTCAGATTAGGCTTCAGTGACAGACTATAACTCAGCAGAGTACCTGAAAACTTTCTCAGCCTCTTGCACTAACCTCGTGCCAGTTTATGTACAAATTAAATTTTTCTCTTTTTGTTCATAAGAATTGGCGTGCTGAATGTGTTTCCTGCCAGTTAAACTTTTGTATAGATTCTGTGCATAAAACACTCTGGTTAAACATACACACTATGAGAGGTCTGAATAGGAAGCCTGTGATGCTTTGTCACTACCTGTGTAGAGATCAAAAGCTTTATTTCTGTAATGGCTAACAAGCTGCCTGCAGAGATGCAAAAGACTAGCATGTGGGTGGGATGCTCACTCAGCTGCTTTTCTTATTCTGGTGGCTGTGAGAGGGGGCGACATGAGCTCCCATCTCCCCAAGCTGTGCAGTGCAGTGGCTCAGGAAGGGAGCTGTCCCCAGAACTCCCTTTCTCAATTGCCTTGAAACTCCACCTATACCACATCTTAGAGCACTGACTCCTAGAAAGAGTGCTCTGTGCCAGGGAACCTCTGCTCAGCAGGCACCAATGCATATTCCAGGGTTGCATCACTCTGCTCAGGTGACAGACACTGAATTAGTGAATGTGGAGATGATATTTCATTTGTGCCATTACAGCAGAAGACCTTCAGGCCTTAATATGTCATTGCAGCATCAACTCTACAGCGCTCTCTCCTTTACAGGTCATGGCTAAAATTGACCTGAAGGTCCAAAATGCTGATTTCTGCCATTTCACTGTCAACACTTTTTTCCTGACGGAGGTTTTTCTGCACTTCAGTATTTGGAAGGAGTAGTGTGTCAGATCCTCCAGTCCTGTACAGAAGCATAATTTGATCTGTCATGCCATATAAATGTTCATTACTTCAACTTTCAGTCTGGGTAGTCCAGTCTGTTCACGTTCACACTGCACACAGTGGTGAGTAAGAGACATATATGGGGGTAAAAAGGCTTTTAGGAAACTATTATGATGGTTACTGCTTTGTAGGTCTCTAATATGAAAATAATATCTTGCACTTTTCATAGTGAAAAATGCAAACTTGCATTTGAAGTGAATATTTGGCAATTATTTTGAACTAAGTGTTTTTTTACAGAATATGTTAGATCACAATAAAAAGAAAGGTCTCTGATGACTAAACAGACTTAATCTGGGTTAAAAAAAAGTATTTAGAAAATCAGATTTCCCATGGCATCAGACTTTCTGTCCCACTTAATAAGAATTTAATGTCCTTATACAAACAGAAGATCGTTCCAGTCCCAAATAATTAGCACTGGTTTTGGACTGCTACCTTGACCTTTCTGACAAACACTTTTATCAGTTTTCTGTTCTTGTGATTTTGGGGGATTTTTTGCACAGGATGAAACAAGACTGCTGGTTCCATAATTTATTAAGTGAACTAAAAAGCATACCTTAAGGAATGATCATTAGCTTTGCAAAAAATGCAGCCAAAAGAGTTGTACAGTGAACAGCTTAATCAGAACATCTTAATAAAAACATCGGATGGCTGTAGCTGTGAGTATGTTTGATGCTTTTTTCCCCTCTCATCTTTGCTTTCTGTTTAGATCACCCACCGTAAGGTCACATTTTGCTAATGAAAAGAAACTTCTCCAGAGCAGTGTACCTTTGTGCTGTGGAATGCAGGCACATACAAGAAAGCATGCCCACACTTGGACAAAAGAACAAGGAGGAGAAACTCTGCCTCACTTCAGCTACAATGAAATCCTAGCTGAAATAATTGTCCCTGAAACTGAAAACCTGCTAGGCAGCTTGTCAAAACAGAGTGTGGCTGTGAGCTGGAGAAAAACATCTGACCATGAGAATTTAAGATGACAAAAACTTCAAAAATATACGAAGCAATTTGTTTTAGCTGCTGAAAAGTGCTTTTTCCTGAATAATTTCACTCTGATGTGTTGCAAATCTTGGTGGTGAAGTTATCAGGGGCTCAGAATTGAAGTGCTGATTATTTCTTGATTTTATATTACAAATGGATACTGTTTTGTTTTGTTTTTTTTAAGCCTAGGTGAGTTGAAATAAAAAAAACTTTCCATTAAAGTTTTCTTTCCACATAAAAAGACACCCTGAAAACACATGAAGAGGGGAAGAGTGA
The DNA here is from genome assembly GCF_949628215.1 of Phalacrocorax aristotelis. NCBI lineage: Eukaryota > Metazoa > Chordata > Aves > Suliformes > Phalacrocoracidae > Phalacrocorax > Phalacrocorax aristotelis. The sequence goes on from NC_134311.1 coordinate 48,167,558, forward strand.
ATTAGAACAGAAGTTATTTCGAATGTCATTACTGTCCCATCACAGAACAGGCAAAAATATGTACATGGTGTACATCACCTCGCTCACAAACTGAAGGATCCTCATAAGAGGAAGGATAAAATGAAAACCAAAACCAAACCCAAACCCATACTGTACAAACCTGTCAAGAACTTTATCATGCTATTTGGTGTCACAGTAAAGATGCATTGCATACTATTTATTCCCTACACCTTTCCACCTTCTCCCTCTTGTTGTCCATAGCAACATGAAAACTACGTTGACAGAATTTTAACATTGCAGAAGTTCAGAAATTCCAAAATTAACGTTTCCAGGAATATTTTTGGCTCCTGATAAGTATGTTTTATTCATGATAATATTTAATTATATGATAAAGTGTTACTTCTGTAGGGGCTGTCTTTCATCTCACACAAGTTTATTCTCCTCAGGCACAAGTATCTTTTTACTATTTTAACAGTTGTGTATCATCTGGTATTGACTCCACCCTCATTGACTCTGCTGTTCTTCTCTCCAAATTAACCACAGCAGGGGTAAGTCTGTGTGGCCCTTGAGTAGGTCTAGATATGTAGGTTTAATCACAGTTTTTCCTAGGGGATGAAACTGCTCTGATGAGGAAATCTCAGAATCAAATAATTTGGATATCCAGGGAAAGCTTGAATAACTTGTATGAATCCAGCCTAAGCTTCGTATCTTTTGAGCTCTTCCTGATACTAATAACAGTATCACAGACAGCTTTGCTCTTAATATAATCCTGCTATGCTGATGTAGCAGAAAACCAGAACCAGACAATTTGCCCTTCATCCAAAGTACATCAAAGAGTGTATTTTCTACAGATACTGAAAACATTTCTTTCTCCTTCAAGGTGTCAGTGAAAGTGTAATTTATATATGTATACAGTAAGCAATTCATCTTAGCAGACAAACTGGATTTTTCAGAATAGCAAATGTGTCTAAGAACAAAAACATTCTTGTTCTTTTCTCATAATTTAGATCCTAGAATAATCCTAAGAGGTATACCATGGTTGTTGAAAGTAAAGAAGTACAGAGAAAAAATGTATTTCTGTGGCTGGAGTTCATTTACTTGTTTTTACACTTTTTTTTTTCTTTTTTGAAAAATTATCAGTTGATCAGAGGCATATTTACTAAAACTTGGAACACTGTAGTTGATATCAGGTTAATTAACCTTAAAATTTTGTTAAGATTATATTTCTGCTGTGATCCATTTAATCCTCAGAAAATTGTGACTGTACAAGTTGCATTTCTATGGAAAGATACCTTAGAGCTCTACCAGATGTAAATGGTGACCACAGAGGGAATTGGTAGAGCCATTACTGTGTCAGATAAACACAGAAACTTTTATCATTAACCTAAATCTAAACACCCTAAATTCTTTTTCATAGAATCATTGAACCAAAGCATGCTTTGGGTTGGAAGGAACCTTTAGAGGTCATCTACTCCAACCCCCCTGCAGTGAGCAGGGACATCTTCAACTAGATCAGGTTGCTCAGAGCTCCATCCAACCTGACCTTGAATGTTTCCAGGATGGGGCATCTCCCACCTCTCTGGGCAACCCGTTCCAGTGTTTCACAACCCTCACTGTAAAAAAATTCTTCCTTATATCGAGTCTAAATCTACCCTCCTTTAGTTTAAAATCATTACCCCTTGTCCTGTCACAATAGGCCTTGCTAAAAAGATTGCCCCTATCTTTCCTATTGTCCCCCTTTAAATACTGAAAGGCTGCAATAAGGTCTCCCCACATCCTTCTCCAGGCTGAACAACCCCAAATCCCTCAGCCACTCCTTGTAGAAGAGGTGCTCCAGCCCTCAGATCATTTTTGTGGCCCTCCTCTGGACTCACTCCAAAAGGTCCTTGTTGTTCTGAGGGCTCCAGAGTTGGATGCAGTACTGTAGGTAGGATCTCACTAGAGCAGAGTAGAGGGGCAGAATCACCTCCCTTGTCCTGCTGGCCACGCTTCTTTTGACGCAGCCCAGGATACGGTTGGACTTCTGGGCCGTAAATGCACATTGTTGGCTCATGTCCAGCTTTTCATCCACCAGTACCCCCAGGTCCTTCTCCACAGGGCTGCTCTCAATTCCTTCATCCCCCAGCCTGTATTGATACCAGGGGTTGCCCCAACCCAGGTGCAGGACCTTGCACTTGGCCTTGTTGAACCTCATGATGTTCTCACAGGCCCACCTCTCCAGTTTGTCCAGGTATCCTTGGATGACATCTTGTCCTTCTGGTGTGTCAGCTGCACCACTCAGCTTGGTGTCATCTGAAAACTTGCTGAGGGTGCACACAATCTTGCTATGTCATTGATGAAAATATTAAACAGCACTGGTCCCAGTACAGACCTCTGAAGGACACCACTTGTCACCAATCTCCATTTGGATGTCAAGCCATTGACCACTACCCTCTGGATGTGACCATCCAGCCAGTTCCTCATCCACTGAACAGTCCACCCATCAAAACTGTATCTCTCCAGTTTAGAGAGACTGCGTGGGACCGTGTTGAAGGCTTTACAAAATTCCAGAGAGATGATACCCATTGCTTTTCCCTTGTCCACTGATGCAGTCACTTCATCATAGAAAGCCACTAGGTTGTTCAGGCAGGACCTGGTGAAGCCATGCTGTCTGTCCTGAATCACCTCCCTGTCCTCCATGTGCTTTAGCATAACTTCTAGGAGGATCTGTTCCATGATCTTCCCAGGCACAAAGGTGAGGCTGACAGGTTGTTAGATCCCTGGGCCCTCCTTTCTACCCTTTTTAAAGATAGGTACAATATTTCCCCTCTTCCAGTCACTGGGGATTTCACCTGACTGCCATGACTTTTCAAATATCATGGAGAGTAGCTCAGCAGCTACATGAGCAAATTCCCTCAGGACTCTGGGATGCAGCTTGTCAGGTCCCATAGACTTGTGTATGTTCAGGTTCCTCAGGTGGTCATGAACCAGATCTTCCCTTACAGTGGGAGGGACTTTGCTCCCCTGGTCCCCATCTTGTGGTCCTTTGACTCAGGAGGGGTGAGGAGAGAGGTTACCCATGAAGACTGAGGCAAAAAGATTGTTGAGTACCTCAGCCTTCTCCTCTTCTATTGATACTAGGTCGCCATTCTTGTAGCTATCTTTAAAAAGCTGTCTTTAAAAATGAAACCTTAAACTGACAGTAGTTAGATCACACTGTTAAGTATATTTTGAAACTGAATTTAATATAGAATATGACATTCTGCTTGCCCAGATGACAAATATTCACCTGCACACCCTGAGTTGACTTTCATTGAAACCGGTCTATATCATGAATTCCTCCTTTTCCTGGGCTTGTCGATAGATGGAGTGCCATGTAATCTCAAACACCTTTAAGGCAGGATTTTTATGTTGACTTTTGTTTTAATTGCTATCGTATTTTTTGGAAAGGGTTAGGAGGTTGTTTATTTCAGGTATCTTTTTACATATTTTCAAAAGTATCTAGTAGTTTGAATAAATTTCCGTTCTTTTTGTATTCTTATTATGATTGTGAATTAACCAGTAAAATGAGATCCCTTTCTAGGAAATTTGATTAATGCACGCTTTACTTTTCTGGGTTTCTCTTGACCCTAATAAATCTATGCTGAGTACATTTATGGTACATATCATCACACAATCTACTCACAGGAAAAAAAATACAGGAGACTGTGAAGAAAACTGTGTTTTAATTCTCTCTTTTCCAAAGTTATGGATCACTTTATTGTTATCCAAGTCTTCTCTTCCATGGATTATTATATATGGAAAAAGTATGTTCTTTGGTTTAGGTTTAGGTCTAAAAGTCATTCAGCCTTAGACATACTTTCATCTGTTTTGCAAAGCCATTCAAGCTCTTTACAGCTCCAGAGTTCTGGTGAAGTACTGCTTATTCACAGGATTGTAGGAGGAAACACAATAGCTGAAATAGGTAGGAGCTAGAGCAACAAAAAGCCTTCAAGGTTGGCAGAACAGAGTGTTGCATTGCATTACTTTTGCTATGTGAAAAAGACCTGGGGTGAATGACTGATTCTGCCCATAGTCTATGAGGGTCCCAGGGTCATAGAACATGTTTTGTAAAAGCAAATACACTGATTAGAACATAGCCAATGGGAAGCCCTGAAGAAAACAGAAACATGTTCAGCTCTGTACCTCTCAAAAACTTAGGCAACCAGCTATAAGATGCAGAATGGCATTTCCCTTCATATCATATTAATACCTGTGGTTCTCCATATCTATACCCTTTTCACAGAAACTTGCAGTAACAAAGGCAACCACAGAAACTCACTTTGTAACAAACAGCTAAACACAGAAAAGAATGATTATTGTCTACTGGCCTGGTCACTCCCTTGAGGTCATGAAAGACAAAGTTCTGACTCAGTAAGTATTTAATATGTAGTATAAAAATGATCTCCCTAAGAGGGACTGGAGATATTCATCATACATAGGATATGCTAGAAACCACAGAAGTCTTTGTTCTAATGGAAGTGACATTTTCTTTGGACAACAGTCAATGAAAAATCTCTAAATTTAAAAATTTCTTTTAAACTACATTTTTTGTAACTAATTCTTTCTAGTGCTGAGGGCTGATGATCTGTACTAAGTTATTACACAACCTAGCAATCCTAATGTGTCTCCTACTGGCTCAGAAGAAACACATGAGTTGATCAATTCCATTTGTAGTTACATTTGGAAAAAGGTATTATGGAGGCAAATATACTCAGCTGTTTTGTTCCCATGTGTCTAACCTGAAATTAATCACTGAACCAATCTTTCCCATGCTCTTACAGTATTGATCAATTCTAATCCTTTTCCAAGTCTGTGAAAGCTAGTCCTGACATCCGGATCTTTAAGAACACAAAATGAAAACTTTAACTTAATGAAACAATTTGTTCTTGTACTCTTGAGGTACAGAATCAGCACACTACTGGATATAAAGTGTCATAATTAGTTATGTAAATTGATATTTCATATTTCTCATTCATTCTACTAGTTTACAATTTATTTTAAATGGAACACTGGAGACTTTTTTTCAAATACTAAAATATGTCAATTGTCAGTTCTTCTGTCCTAGATTCTATATCCTATCATACAGTTCCTACAACTTTAGTATGCTCTTTTCAAGGAGAAAAGAAGTGGATCCTTTTGTTTAAGAGGACATTTTCAACTGTCCTATAACATCAAATGACATAAAGCTGACAAAAAAAGCTAAGTTTATATCCATCTATAGTAAATTGTGTATACATCAGAAGAAAGGCTTACATTATTGCAGGGATGACTCATATTATACCTTTACTACAGTTCTTATTTTTCATCCATTCACAACCCTCTTTCATTTAACTAATGGGACTTTAACTCCTGCTTTTTTGGCTTGGTAAGAGATATATAAGCATCACTTCCCAGATCTCATGTTTTTTATAGAAATTGTATCATTCAAATCTTTAAAAAAATTTAAAAATTCAGGGTGCAAACAAGTATAAAAAAGGTCTAGTCCATTCTCCTTCAAAACCTGATATTACAGGAGAACAGATTAGTGCTTTTGTTATGATAGCAGCCCTGAACATACTTGAAGATTGATATGTGTACTTTTGAATCTTCTTCCTTTCCACAAAGTAATGCCAAACTGCTTGAGTTTCCTTATAGTTCATATTTTCTCACTCCTGAAATTATTTAATTTGATCCTGGAGGGGACACAATTTCTGCTACACACAGCAGACAAGTTTTACATAATAAAAATACGATATTGTGGCTTATCATCTCTTATGCAATGCTATGAGTCATGAGGTAAGTTCCAAAGAAGTAATTTATGGAGACTGACAAAGACCATACATGTAGTGCATTTATCAATGGGCTTTTGGAGGGATAAATTTAATAAGACTACAAAGCAATTTGACTTGCATATGTGCAATGCAGAATTTTCATTAAACTTTGGATGGATGGAGGATGGATGGATGGATGGAGGTCATATATTTAAATAGATTTTCAAGTAAACCATACTCAAATGTATTTTAAGATTTTTCCAGAACTGGCAGACTGTTAAAGTACCAATAGAGATTAGAGAAATAGTGTAAAACCAGAATTAATTTCAATTGCATTAAATGCAATGTTCAATATTTTTAAAATAGAACTAATAAGCTCCAAAAATACAGATTAGGGAACAACTGGCTAAACAGAGATTTTACAAGAAAGTTTGAGGTTATTGAGTCACAGACACCAAAAAATACCATAATATTGTGAAAAAATACAGAAATAGTTTTAAGATTTATTAAGGAAGCATAGATTCTAAGACAGATGGGGAAAGCCCAGTACTTCCATATTAGCCCTTTTTTACAGAAACCAACTTTAAAAAAAGGCAACAGTAAAATTATTTACAAGAAACAATTTGAAAGAGAGTGATTATTTTCCACTAGTCAGATCACTCCCCTGGGGTCACGGCAGACAAGGTTCTGACTCCATAAGTATTTAATATATATAGATTAAAAAAGTGGGGTAGCTTCCTTAATAAAATTTAAAGCCTCAGCCAAGATAGGGAGTCCCATTTCAACCATCATGCTTCAAGTAAACATGTGCATGGACTTCAGAGAAGGACGGTAAGGTATGAAATCTCAAGGCTGCGAAAAACATGATTTGTGAGAAACTGCTGCAAGATCTATTTAGCTTTAAGAAGAAAAAAAAATCTGAAGAGGATAAATACAGACTGGTACAGTGGAGAAGAAAATATTTTTTTCCACGACCTTAGTGAGCATAATGGGCTTACAGGGCATAAAAAACCCACCAAAAACCAAACACGTTCTTCATTGGAAAACACTTCTTAATGGCAAGGCTACTGAGGGCTGGGATAGACTGGAAAATGGCCTTTTGGAGACTCAATTTTTTTAAGGTTGTGTTAGCCAAAATTCTACCAGAAATGGCAGCTGTTGCTGGTTGTAGTGCTCTGTGATATAAGGTGAGGCCATGCCAACGCAGAGTATAGTGGGACAATCACTTCTTTCCACCAGTTAGCTATACTGTCCTTAATGCAGCCCAGGCTACAGTTGTCCTTTTTGGCCACCAGGGCATGTTGTGTATTCATATAGATCTCAACATCAACTAGGAACACATCCAGAAATACATCATCCCACGTACAGAATCTTAGATTTGTTCTTGTTAATTTCATGTGGTTGGTGACTGCCTAGTGCAGTCTATTAAGGTCTCCCTAATCTATCAAGGTGTCTCTGTAAGGCCTCTCAAGGGAATCAACACCTTCTGCTAATTTAGTATTTTTCTCAAACTCAGTGTGCACTCAACTCCAGTGTCTGGGTCATTGATGAAAATACTGAAGATAACTGGGCCTAAAATTGAGCCATGGGGAATACCGCTAGTGTTCTGGGCTGTTCTGTTCTAAACACAGTGTTCTGGCCACCAACCAGATATTACCCTGTTTACTATGACTATTTGAGCCTGACTCTTCAGCCAACTGTTCCCCCATTGTGTTGTGTACTTACCTAGCTGTATGCTGGGCATTTTATCCGGAAGGATACTGTAAAAGACAATATCAGAAGTTTTGCTAAAATAAAAAAAAAGAAAACCCACATGCACAGCCTTCCCTTCACCGGCTAGGCAGGTAACCTTGTCATAAAAATATATAGAATTAGCAACATCTATTGCCTGCTCAAGGTGGTGGTGTTCTACATGTACTTATGTCCCTGCCATATAAAAATTACTTGCTTTCTACCCAAAATGGAGCCTGTCTTTTCAAGAGATGTCCTTGACAGGTTGGACCCCTGCTGAGTGTGCCTGGCTGACTCCAGACTCTGTGGATGATCATCTTCAAAGTGAAACTTTGTCCATTATCGATGGGCCCCACTTCTGGGAGAAGTTTGATGGACATCACACAGGTACTGCTTTAAATAATATATATATAGGCACACATATAATTAAGTATGTTTGCTGCTTTGCTAGTGGTTATTTTATAGTAAACTTTAATATTGATACATATGTTTGCTGCTACTATTGAAAGATATATACTCACTTTTCTGGTAGTAATTCTGTAGTAACTTGACACATACTCTATTAATCATAACTGTACTCACTTTTTAAATACTAATTTGTAGCAATCTCTAATAAAGAAACTCAGGAAATAAAAGCTTTGTGTCCTTGTGCATTATGGAGTCATACAAACCTACTGTTGTGATCTTTACATATCCACAGGATCAGTAACCCTTTAGGTTATGACATCTTCAGTACTTTAAAATTACTGAATAGCGATTAATCATTTTTTTCCAAATCAGTTAGTTAAGTTCAAATAGATAATTTTTTATTTCTACAATAAAATGTGTTGGAGAAACTTTATTGGTGAATTTACCAGTTTTTAAGCACAATCTCCACCCTTGAATCAATTTTGTTGGATGAAAAGTTTTAAAAGCTCAGATTAAAATGAAATCAATAAATAGTTCAAAGTAATATAAGTAAAAATAAGCAAAAAAGGTCAAAAAGAAAATTTAAAAAATCACTGTAATATTTCAAATTTACATATTTATTAATACAAGTTTCATAAGGTAATTTATGTTGGAATTTGCCAAAAATAAAAATGGTAAGAATGATAGATTTAAAAAAATATTCACAATGTCAGCCAGTATAGTGATCCTTCAGGCTGTGTATAACAGACTTAGAAACAAACTTTTAACAAAGCTAAAGAAAATATTTTGGTTGACCTAAGAGCAATTTTTCAGGAGTTGAAGACCTTTCAATCAGCCAAGAACAACCTACCTTAATACATATTAATTCTTCCGCAATGTTTGTCTAGTTCAGGTCTTAAAGGATGTTCTTCAGATGATTTCTCCTCAATATCTGTCTGCTCTCGTTCATCCCCACAGTATTTGCATAATGGTTTTTAATTAAAGATAGGTATAGAATATGAAAGCTATAGAAGAAAACCTTCTCACTTATCTGAGGGAAAAGAAAATATATTTTCAGTTTGCTTATTTAATCTTCAGTGTACACAGACATATTGATAAAGTTCAAGACTGCCATGCTCATGAAAAAAACATCCTGACAAATCTGAAAGAATAATTAATAGTTTTTCAAAATTTCCCTGTGGGAGAAGAGGCATTTAAATAGAAGACAACAAACTCATCTTCTCTTTAAAAGTATTTTAAAATCTTTTTATGTTTAGTATGGATAGTATAAAACACTGTGTTTGATTATATCATTATGCTCTTCATTAGGACTAGAAATGCATAATCTTTTTACACAGGTTTCAGTTTCATTAAAACCCAGAGATTTATACCTTTTGTACCTCAAAGATATTTGATGTTTGAATAGCTACCCAATGTTTTTCTGTAAACTACATCTAAACTCCCCAATAACATATTAAAAATATCCTCAATTTCTGTTGTAACAAGATGCACACCATTGATTTTTCAACTGATAGTAGGCTTCTTCCAAGTACAGAAATAACTTTTTTATTCTGTTACTGAAGAGAAAATAACCTAAGCACCGATTTCCATTTGAAGTTTCCATTCTCTTCTGCCCATAAAAGGCTGATATTACTCCCTTTCTTTCTGAATGACAGTTTAGAGTATTTGGAATTGTGAAGATAGTTTTACTACATTTCTTGTAGTTGAATGAGTGGTTTCAAAAGTTTTATGCATACTGTTACAAATAGAAATATTATTTTTTCCTAAAGCAAGCACTTCATGTATTTACCCTGCCTAGCAAGTTCTACCTTTATTTTTCCGAATTACTTTCACTAGTAGACTTAGTGGCTTAAACTGCTGCCCTGTTGCAGTGCCATAATTTCACCCATAAGTGGTAGAAACCACTGGTTGTGTTTGCTTTTCATATTGACAGGCTGGTTTCCAAAGAAGAAACATTATTTTTGAAAGAAAGGCTGAAAACACAGTCAATTTATGATCTCTATGTTAGAGGCTTTTTTCTTCCCTTCCTCAAGCACTATTTTTGCTTACAAGTAATAAATTGTCTTCCTTTCTCATTTTGACCATTCTGAAAACTATGACTATGCCATCTTCAGCCAAGAAAGAAAGAGATACCTTTCCTGTATAAAGCCAAGAGCCACCTTTTCTTCCTGTAAAGGAAACAAACCTCTTTGAGAAATATCTAGAATTACTAACTCTTATACCTGGGAAATTCACTTTAGTTCAGAAGTAGCTGATAATCAGGAAGAACAAGTTATATTATTTCACAGGAATATATTCTATGGAGTCAGTAGAGGCAACCACCAATTATGAACTGAGGTACCTAAGCAGAACTTGGGCTTGCGCTTGTGTAAGGACCTGTGACTAAACATTTATTCATTATATGTTATTAAAACGATTATACCTAGAAATACCACATGCTAAACATTTTGTCTGACTTATTTGGGGTTGTATTCAGAAACACCTGAATTTTGGGAGGGTTAAGTAATGCTAATAATCTCAGATAATGACTTCTGGGACTTCTCAGAAGATACCTCATAGGCTTCAAATCCCAGCTGCAGTGGTTAGTACTAACAATGTAGCATCAAGTTACATTCCTTTAAAAGATAGCATCAATATTCCTCTTACATGATATCCTAGTGTTTAGATAATTTTCTGAAATAGAAAGGAAATTTTTAATTTTTTTCTCTCCTGCAGCCTGAAATACTGAGTGTCCTAACCATATGATCTCTATTGCCAAGATTAATTCTCTTCCTGTGTAAAGGCCAAGGTAGCAAGCTGATAGCAGGGTCCACAGCACACCAATCTGACACTTAAGGTGAGGAAATTTTCATTAGTACATTTCTGCTTCCTCATACCCGGTTATGATATTCAAAGACCTTTGAGCAATGATGTTTAATAACTATTGTAAACAAAGAGGACTCACATTTGACCTGTGCTGGGGAGAAAGGAAGAGAAGACAACTGGAGTCCATGGCATAAATGAGCAATCTTTGGTCCTCCCCTTATTTGCCATTCTTCCTTTTCCTCCCCCCAACCCCCCACCCATGCCAGCACACAGGCAATGCTTTGGTTAGGTCCTTTAGTTTTTTGTGATTAAGCATGTAGATCAGATAAGTCTAGGAAACCTCTGTTGTATTTTTCCTTCTAGCAAAGTTGTTCTGAAAGGTACTATTTGGCTTTTGAACAGTACTTCTTTTCCTTCAGATGCACAAAATGTTTGTCACATGAAATGTCACACAATATTCCATTATATTATATATTAAAACTATGATTATTTCAGCTTTTGAAAAAACAGCAAAAATAGGTGAAGTGAATTATTATCAAGCTATAAAATAAGAACAATAATTATACACACATCTCAAATGAGAACAACACAAATGAGTTTAATTACAGGGTTAAAGAGATAGAAACATTGGTTCTTTGAGAAGTTGGCTCTTATGATGCCCATTTTTCAATTTCTGTGTTTTGTAAAATGCAAATGTGCAATCAAAGATAGTAGCAAAGAGGTATTATGATAGTCTGAACCACAGTCACAGGCATTCTTGAAAACTAGTAGTAGCTGAAGGTCATATTTTATCTAAATCCTTAAAGAACAGCTGTGGAATGGAGTCCCACAAGACACCATTCATGGTCAAATGTGTTTTCTCTCTCTGTAGTAAATATTACAGAGACAAAGCTGATGTGGTTTGGCACAAATTCTTGGCAGACATCTGCTGATGCTTCAAAATCCATTTTCATTTTGGATCGTATTTTAATTGAGTGTGTAGAGATACATTAATGTTTGGCATCCTTTCCTTCTCCAGACTCTTTTTCAAATGACAATGGCTACCGTTTGATGGCATGTTTACTCAGGATTCACTCTGATTGGAAGAGGCTTATGAAAAATATGATCAAGACTGGGACATCTGAGAACTGCTTTGTGAAAGCTATCCTTTACCAATAATCTTGCCTTATATAAGTTCCTGCAGAACATGTTGATATCACCCCACACCCCCTTCTCCAATGTGTTTTACTTACCTATTTCTTGCTTTGTATGTCATGCAGCAGTGTTTATGACCATTGCAAACATATTGCATTTATAAACACATGCAAAATAAATACTCAAAAACTACTAGGGAATTGGCAAATGCTTTATCATCTACAGGACATCTACATCTTTCCTTTACTTCTGTGATAGCACTAATAGACACGGTAACAAAATATATGCATGTACTGTACCACATAATGTATATTTTATAGTTCAAACCAAAGCTTGCATATGTCAATTTATAACTTCACTTGTATTAACAGACTTTATGAGATTAAATCCATGGGACATGTCAATTATATGCTTTTTGTAAACTAGTTCTTCTATTTCTTTCATTTTTTATGAGGAATCCTCATTCCTGTGAAGAAATAATCATAATGGATGACATTAATTTCAGTGCAGAATGGAAGGACATACTTCTCTGCAGGGAGCTGAAAAGGGCATGATTGTTTTGTTGGTTTCATTTTTATCTTCTGTACAGGGCTACATTCTAATTCTTCTGAGAAAAAAAAAAAAGACTTATAAAGGGCTACATATGCAGTGCTTCTTTAGACAAATGAAATATTTGCCTACTGAAGTAATTAGCAGTTTTGCCTACACATTGTTGAGCGAGGTCTCATATCATATTCCTTCCTTTCCTTGGTGAATAAAGTTACTCCAGGTCCTTACTTTCACCTTACCCAACAAAGAAGTCCATTGGTTTATTGTAAACCCTTCTACAGGTGTAAACCTGACACAGGAATAAAACAGCTGTTCTATTGGCTGTAGTTAAGGAATATCATCTAATGAAAAGACACCCACTTCCTAACATGGTTATTGCCTTAGATTCCTGCTAAGATATCCATGAAAATCTACACACAGAGAGAAGGCATTCCTTCCTTACAAACATGCAGGGTATGATATAGATGAAGACAGATATGAAAAGAAAGGAATCTTAATGTAACGTAAGAAAGGAATCTTAATGTAACGTATCATATTTGGAGACAGAAACAACTGGATGGCCTGTGATATTATGTTACTGGGGCTAATTAATTGGCAGGAAGTATTTGGAAGGTGAAGGAGGGAAAGGTCTGATGTGTTATGAATTTGTGCCTGGGAACGACACTTTTAGGCATGAAGAGGGTGGAGAAATATTTGCATGTGATATATTTTTACAAAAGAACATTAGCAATATCATCATTAAGATTGTAGAAGACTTCATTTTGACAGGAATATGAAGGATTTTTTAATAGGTAATGCAAACATGAGAAAAAGCAACTATCAACTATATCCATTAAACTTGACCTAGAATTATACATCTTCCTCCTATATTAGCATACACTTGATTGCCACAAACAAGTCTTTGAACTGATCATGTATTTAGAACTGCTAAGTTGCTCCCCATCTTTTCAACAGTCTCTGCAAGGAAACTATGTCTGGGTTTTGCTTCATGCACTACTTCACATATTTCCAGATATTATCCATCAGGAATATTTTTCTATTCCCCTTCTCATTTAAAGCTCCCATCTCTAAATATGCCAATGTGAAGATAATGTATTTATCAGTGTTGAGGCTATTCATTCACATAGTTAAGATGGCATTCCTGTGCGCTTAGGCTTTCTGACAACTCATCCAAAGCACGGAGACAGCTTATAGAATGGGATGCTCTCCAACAGCAGTGTATCTGATTCTAATCAGATCTATGAAAAACCTGAAATTAAGATATTATTTTCACCATAAGAATTTTAGGAACACAGTCTTGTACAAATATATATGCATTTGTTTTTTACTTGTGTTCTCCTGTTTGCTCATATGTAGCATCCAAGAAATCACTTGGTAAATAATCACCTCAATGTTTTTCTAATTTTTCACAATGTTCCTGGCTTACTGTTATAAAGGCACCAGTTGCATCTTTTTCTTTAATGTGTGCAGTCTGCAGACAGAAAGTCTATTTCTTTTTGCAATTATTAACAATGTCTTTGTGTCAAGGTCTGAGAGACTGACAGAAAAATCCCAGATGTCATGAACTACATTATGCTCAAAATATGTGTAGAGAAGCAGCTATGCTTTTCTGGGTCTTTCAGTTTGCTTTAGTCTAGCTGGAGTCTATAAAAATGGCCAGCCACATAATACTTCACCAAAAAATAATTACAGGTCTTATTTTGGAATTTTTATAAAATGCTGTGCAAAAAGACATTTTTAGCACAGTCTCTAGCCACAAGAGGAAGACAAGCTATTAATATTTCCCCTTTCCTCTAAAACACCTATTTAAAAATAAACAATGCAGACAGATATATTTTGAATCAAGATTTCATCAAGCAGCTGACACAAAGACTGCTGCAGTCACTGGAATAATTCCTACTGACCCCAGTGTTTTTCATATTAGGGCCCACATGTCTCTGATCCTATTATGTTTAGCCAAACCGATTCACTCAAACAGCAGATTATTCATCTGGATTGTGTGTCTCCTGTGGAAGGCTCAGGGCTTACCAGGAAAACTCACAGTCTGAAGAGCACAGCAGTAAATAATGCCACCAGGAGTGAGACATTAGATGGTTATTGAACACTGTGATTTTTTTTTACACTGTCTGAACAGAAGGAAAGTGCTTTCAATGGCTTTAAAACCCAACTGTAACACAACTTAGCATGACACATGATCCTTCTTGGCAAGCATCATTGAACACTTTACCATGACTTAATCACAAATTCACTTCCGTATAATGTTATGTGTTTGTGTTAATACATGAGAGTGTCTGAGGAAGTGCCCAGGCTCCTGACTTGAAAAAGTCAGCTTCATCTGCCTACTGGAGTTCATAAAATGTCTGCTGCACCAGTAGGTGAGGATTTGGATTTTACTTGGAAATATACTTTCAAAAGGGGCAAAAGATTGCCAGAAGTGTGTATCATCTGTCTGCCATTTGGCAGACTCATTCTTCTCCCCTGGCATCAATAAGTAAAACGCTTCCTGTTGCATTTCTAAACTGGCTTGAAAAAAAAAAAATGTTGGGCAAAGATCCCTTTCCTTCTCTCCCCAGCAGATTTTAAAGCCAAGTCATTTGCTGCATCCATACAGTGATTTTTGTTACCGAAGAGTGACTGACGACCTTGGGTTTGTGGTGAAATGCAAACATTTTCTGGCTTTTAGCACAGCTGAATGTTCAGTGAAGAATGCTTCAGTCAGGACTTCTCCGCCACTAATCACCTGATTATACAGTCAGGGAGCAGAAACACTGCCACAGGACTTCAGCAGAAGAAAACATGTTCTAAATTTCAAATGACAAGTTACTGAATTCAGGGACTCATCAGCAATTCCTCAGCTCAGTACTGTTACCATTGGGTGTTTGCTGTTTGTTTAACCATTTGACAGATATTGATGACTAATTAACAAGCCTGTTCACAGCACCCATGGGGAGAGAAGGCTGTATTGCTGTGGTTAGCAGAGATAATCTTTTGATGCAAGAATTAGAGAGAGTGTTTAGCCATAACCCTTTCTCATCAGGCAGCACCAGGGTCTGACTGTGGCTGCCTAAGAAGTCCAGTATGCTAAGGACTTAAACTGGATTTACACATTAATAGGCAAAAGGAGAAATGTGGAAATTCGGTTTGCAGAAATTAGTAAACCTTGAATCTTTCTACCATTTCTCACAACTGCTTTTATTTAAAGCTAGGTAAATCCAGGGAACTGTATGAATCAGTTGGAAAACAGAATTCACACAATTAACACTATTAAGCAAAAGGACTTACTAAAATACTGCTTCTTTCCTAGAGAAAATTTGATGTTCCTTTCTACCAGTACATGAACCAAAACGGTTCAGCTGCACAGAAAGAGGCAGTAGTCCAAAGATTCAGAGAAGCTGCTTTTTCTTAACAGGCCTTTTAATTTGTTTGCTTGTTATGACATATCTGTTCATTTTTTCTTTCTGATTCTTTTAGGATGTGCAAGATGAAGACTGAATAAGCTTGAGATTATAAAAGAAAAACAAAATTATTCTACCATCTTCTTTGCTTGGTAGATCTTTAGCATCAAAATGTTCAGATATCCTGAGATACCTTTGAGACAAAAAAGTAAACTCTGGATATTAATGTTCCTGAGATGATAAAATATCTATCAAGTAGATTAGGGCAGAAATGGTTTTAGCAGACTCTTCTGGCCTCAAATTATGTACAAATATGATTTTTTTTAAAGTTAACCAGTCAATGAGATCAAATAAAAAAAAACTATTTTGGAAATTTCAAACAGCTTTAGTTCCTATTTCAGGTATTTATGACTGAAAACACATTTAAATAATTTTTTTCATATAAACACTTCTATTATAAAGTAATTTTTGTTCATTTCACAGATTTGAAACAGTATTTTTAAAGAATTTAAATACATAGTTCTTTTTTTTTCCTAGAATAAAAAAAGATACTATTTAAACCATCTGTTCCTATAAATAATTTCAATAAAATTTTAAACAAACAAGAGTTTTAGGATATTCTCATGTAACACTAGTAGTTTCATTTTCTAACCTTTACCCTTGTTGGCTGCTGCACAAAGAAAAAGGAGTTTAAGTTCTTACCAGCATATCCAGGCAACACTTTTAGTAGCTGTCCACATTTTCTTTAACAAAAATTAAGTATATTTTGGTCTTTAATGGTGTGTCTATAGCACCTGTCCAAATGTAGCACAAAGTGCATTCAATGGGAACAGATTATCCTCCAATTTTCTGAGCAGTAGTAGATGGCAGTGTGCAAAATTGCAGGCTACATCACTCGGGATGTGAAAATAATATTACAATTCCTAGTTCAACTGCCATCTTCAAATGAGTATCTTGAGATCATACCAGTGAAAGGACTAAATTTAAATGTGTGTAATGTGGCATTTTCAGATGAGTGTACTGAACAATTTTGTTGCAGTATGTCAGCATAATTACTGTACACTGAAGACAAAAATTAAGTGGTGCATTGTGATAAAGATTGCTTTGAACGGAACTGACACTGTGTGTGCAACTGAGTAAGCTCATAAGAGTATTAAACACAGTGAAAGTGATAGCATGCCATTAAATCAACCTCAAAATCCTCTGTGCAAGATTCTGCTTTATTTAATTTTGTTTTTCTATTTCAGGTTTCACATCTAAGACACTATAATCTTATTTTTATCAAGCCAGTTTGCTCTTTCTCACTTTAAAAATCAGGGTTCCTTGATGGTTGGCTTTAGGAGTCATCTCAGGGGAGCGCAGCAATGCCTGTGAAAAAAACTTATCTGGAAATGACAGAGCATTTAGTTTGCCTCTATCCTATCTGATCTCAGAATTTGGCTTTTAACGGCTGTCATTGAACACTGCAGAACTAGATAATACTGAGCTTTGTTTCACCAATGCAACAAGAAAAAGTAATGATAAGAAAGCGTTTTATTAGAAATCAGGCTAGCAAATATAAAATTATTTATTGTTTTAAAGTACACACTGGCTATATCCCTTTCTTCCAGAGCTCCAGAATAAAATATAATCTATTGTTTGTCACTCTTCCAAGAGAACCAACCTAAGAACTCTGAAGTACAGAGGCTGGCAGTGAACAGTGTTTCTTTATCCTGCCACAGGGGAGTAAGCACACAATGACCAAATAACACGACATGGTTTAGCTCCAAGTAGATGAGATAAAACCATCAGCAGGGCAAACTCACACACCAGGCTGGTATGAAGATTGTCACTACCTTCTGCTATGTGTACCTGCAACCACCTGAAGAGATAGAGTTGACAGTGCAGAAATTAATGATAGAGAAAAAAAAAGTCCCTTACTTCCCATGAAAATATATTTACAGTATGCTAGTGGGCAAAAGCTAGATAAAAAAAAAGTCAGAGTCAAACCAGTGATGGACTATATGCAGGAAAATTAGTAAATAAATTTTGTAACCTTTATAAATTGGGGTGGAGGACGATATGTTGAGAGGAAAGGAAAAAAAGAGTTAACAAAGATGATGTAAAAGACTTCCACATTACCTACGGAAGTAGCTAGGATGAGTAGAATGCCTGGCAAATGAGTAGAATATTACTGGGAAAAGCAGGGAAGTTGGAAAGGGAAAATACCTATACTCCTTTGTTGGTAACCATTAAAGTTTTAGCATCAGAAAACAGGTCATTATGAAAAGTGGAGAGATATGAGGTGGTATCTGACTGAAAATAATCCTTACTTCTTACTTTCTTTGGATTCCTTTTTTCATTTGTCTACACTGAGCCACAGATGTCACACAGGGCTTATAAAAACAGTGATGTTTTGGTATATTGAAATCTTTGAAAAATTAAATAAGAGGTTTAAATGTTGACATTAAGCAATTCTATTGCACAGGCCCAGTTCAGCAGTGGCTTTTATAGCTTGCATAACTTTGGAACTAAACAAAGTTCTAGAGTAGTCAAGGAGAACACTGAATGCCCAATTTGCACATTTAATTCACTGTTTTCCTGCTCAGAATCTGCATACAAATGCACTGAGATGGAATCACAAGAGGAGCTCAGATGGTATAGTCTAGTAATTAGGAACTGAGAAACAAAGGAATATAAAATATTCTGATGAGAATTTTACCCCCATCCTTTAGCCCTATAGTTGATGCTACTGTACCTTAAATGATAGATTTAAATATTTCCCAGATGAGAGATAGAAAATTATTTTTTTAGGACATATTTAGGATACATATTAGGACATTCACCTGGATAAGAGAGACCTCCACTTAATCTCTCATCCAATTAATATTTAAGCATTATAAATTAAATTATTAAACTATTAGGAAAACTTGTTGAAGATCAGCTTCTTACCCATTACAGATTATCACACAATGCTAAGCTTTTCTTTTATTTCCCTTGCCTAGCTGGTATTAAATGTGCCAAAAATACTGCAAGACTTTAAGTAGGCATGAGTTCAAAAGCCTCAGGGCAGAACATCCTATACTATGGTGTTTAGCTGGTCTGTGGATAAAAGGAAATGGGAATTCACTTCTCACACAGAATGAGGGATAGATTCTAGACTCTTTAGGCAAATCCTATAGTCACTGGCCCTCAGAATGGAAGAAGCTTCCATATTCTGATCAACAAATATTTTTTTGAAAGGATTGCCCTCTTTTTTTTTTAATAAATAGAAACCTGGAGATATTTTTACTTCAAATTGGTGAAAAGCACTCCACAGTAGTGCAGCTTTATATGTTCTTTATATGTTTAATTCCCGTATATGCATGAAGGACAAAACAACAGCTTGCATTGTTTTCCTGATGTTGTGTCTTGCTCAATGTGTTAACTTCTGTTCATCCTGATTATAGGTGACCTTATGCATGGCATTAATGTCCAAATTGGAGTCCATATATTAAATTCTTTAGGCTAATACATAAAGATTTGTTATGCTGACTAGCTGCTAACTATTTTTATGACTATAGCTGACAGAATAACTTGTGCAATGAAAAGGTTCATTCAGAAATGTCCAGGACCATCTGCAAACTGCATCATCTCCCCTCAGTTAGTCCCCAACCTGACTCAGATATATCACCCTTCCTGAAAGTTTTCAAATATTGTTATCTGTTAGCTAGAAATATTGTGCTGGAGCATCAGCATTCCCCAAACTGTAATTGAAAATAAATTTTAGATTTTAGAAATTATGTAAACCAGCAAAGTTTCTTTGAAAATAACCTTACAAATATTTAAGTATTTTTTATTGTGCTGATCTGAATAACATAGTAGAAATTCTGACTGTGATGTCAAAATCAACAGGAAATTATCTGATATTCAGGTTAAATAAATGTAATTTATTCCTCTCACTGGAATTATGGCTGTTAATGAAATGTAGATTAATACTACTAAAAGAGGATTTTATCCTGTGCACTAGTTGGACTTTAATGATAATTTATGATGCAATTGCTGGAGCAATGAAAAGAAATAGATCTTGATGTCATAAAATGTTAATGCATATAGTACACCCATATGAATGAATGGGATGAAATTAAGAATAAGCAGTCAAGATGTTGACAAATTAAGAACTTTATTGCACATACTTTCAATGAAATTAAACTTTTTAACTCAGTTACATAGATCTTGTCAAAACAGAAATGCAGCAGTGGCTTTGAAAAGTAAAAATCCATCCAACACCCCATTGAAGGAAACTATCAATAATGTAGGCTATGCAAAAAATATTCTTTCCTCCTCTCTCACATTATGCATAACACTAATGCTAGAAAAAAATGTGTTCAAATTACAGCTGCATTATTTTTCTGCCAATTTTTTTTTCTTTTTTTGTAAAATCCAGCGATGGTGAAATGTATAATTCAAAAGCACCTCTTTCTACTTTTTTTAGATCTCTTCAAAAGAATAGACAAACAATCTATTTCCCCCTCTACCACCTGCAAAAGTCAATCACCAACCAGTCATTCAGAAATGACAGATCTTAAAGGACATCAGTGGCTCAGTACTTATAGAGTATTTATTCTCTAAGATACTAATTAAGCCAAATTTCTCTTTTAAAATAGCTGCAATAAGGTGATACTTCCAGCCCACTTAATCCACTTGAAAACATCAATCACATGGGCTGTAGAAGTAGTGTATGTCAAAGGGTCAAAGCAGCTTAACAAAGAAGTTGACAATTTGTGGAACCCAGAGCTAGACACAACCTCTGTAAAAGCATGTGGAAAGTAGTCATTGTCAGTTCCATCATTTCTCAAACAAAATGGTCTATTATGTGCTTAAATTTACTCTTCACAAAAAATAATTTTGTATTTATCTCACATATCCTGTTTGCTCTATTAAATTTTTTTTTAAATTCAGATACTTCTTGACTGGCTGCTTGAATGAACACAGACACTATTTAAAATGTCTTTGGAACTCTTTTTATGTATGCAAATATATGAAAATATGATGATCACAAGAAGTTTGGATTTTGTGCTTGGATGACAAATACAACCAGCAAACAAAACACAAACTAATAATAAACCAACAATAACAGACTACCAACTTTTTTTCTTACTGGTTTATGGTAGCTAGTAAGTAATGATAAATCAGGAATATTCAATATCTATGTCCAGCCCCACAGTGGCACACTTTCTTCAGTCCCTTTAGTTTTTATACTAGCTTCTTGTCCTGTGTCATTCCTTGCCCTCTTTCTTGTCATCTCTATGAATATCCCTGCATCTCTTCTTCTTCCCTAGGTTTATGCTTCATTTTTTGCATTGCCCTGTCACTTCTGTATGCTGACGGTTGGATGGAAAACTGATAACAGATGGAAGTTAGGCTTTTTAGTCTTTCAGCTGCTATCACAGCAATGTCTGTGGGAATAATTCTTGCAGATAAGAGTAAATGTGCCATGATAAAGTCATAATCCTGTAATATGTTAGTTACTCTCCATCTACAAAGTTTGTAGGTGGTCTGCATGATGGAATGAAGCAGGCTCAGGAGGTGCAATCTTGAAAGAGTTTAATCTCTAAAAAGGAATTGCCTTCTATGCAGACATATGTTTATGGGTTAAATCTGCTTAGTATGTCAAGAAAAGGTTTAGAGGTTTATCCAACCTATCTCAATGGCAGTTCCTACACACCACATTAATTGGTGGATGACTCCTCCATCAGATTAAAGCTTTTCAGTGAAAAGACAGCAGCTTTTCCCAATGAATGGGCATTAGAATGTTTCAGTGTGAGCAAAATCATGTCTCCTCTAACTTCTTTGTTAGATATGGATAAAACATTTTATTTAAACATCTATGAAAAACTAAGAACAGCAGCAACTGCTGTGAAAATTTTCCAACTAAATAATTTTAAACTAAGAAACTAAATGAAGCTTTATAAAAGAAAACATTGGGAAATCCTAAATAACAACATACATTGTGAACATACACAGGTCTGAAGACAGGAGGGTATAGTATGTGCAAATGTGCTCTGTGTAAAATGTGAATTTCATCTGTTTCTCACTGTCATAAGCAGGGTCTGGTTTTGTTTCAGAGTAAATAAACGCTCCTTTTTGAGACTCCCTGTGGTGTACAGAAATTGATAACCAATCAAATGACTGCATAAAACAAGGAAAGAGCACATCTCCTACAGTTTTATAAGATTTCTGGCTTTATGGGGCATTTTTTCAAACCACCACTAAAGAAATGTTTTCTATCCCCAGCTGCTTCTTATCATTACAGAGATGATAATATTGTCAGTTTTTCTGACTGTTTGCAGCAAGCTGAATCCTCTGTTCCCTAGCATAGATATGGTCTGCCTTGATAAATTTCTAGGTCTTCTTCAGTTCTTTGCTGACCCAGAAAACCAGCTGTAGGCAAGCCCTGACACTCTTTCACTGTTGTTATGAAACAGATATATAAAGTACTGCTGCTATGTCAACCATTTCAGATTAAATCTGAACAAGTTTTTTGGTATGGTTTCATTTTTTTTTTCCCTAGACAAAGCCTTTCTGTTATAAAACCCTCACACACCCTCACACACCCGGAAAAGAAGGAAGGACTTTAAAGTCGTCAGCATTGAAAGGTTTTGCTTTACAATCTCTGATGTTCCAACCCTTTCAGCTAAATACATAATTTACTTTTTTCTCCCCTCTCTTTTCTCTCCCTTCACTGCCAGTGACAGTGATTATAGCTCTGTGTATGTGTTCAGAAAGCTCCCCAGAGTCCAGCAGCAAACAAAAACATTTTTTGTTTGCAAATAAAACTCCCCTCATTATTTCCATTTGAGATTGAATTTAGGTCAAGTCCAGATTCACATGCTAAGCTGCAATATCTAAACTCCGACCTTTATACTATATATCAGATGACAGATAACATCCCTAAAATTACAAATGACAGGATGTGGAAGGTATGGCTTGCCATGCATGAATGGATTTGCCAAAATAAAAAGCAAAGCATAGTAAGTGCAAGAGTAGAAAACAATGCAAGAAAGCTGTTTATGTTGGAGCAATAAATTACAGAAGATCTAAGAAGCATCTCTTGCTAATTCTCTAGGCAGTTCTTCAACAATTAATTCAACATGTTTGCTTTATCAGCAAAAAATAGATGAAAAATCTCATACCTATGTCACCATAACTTACTACATTTAACTAATAAAAAAATGAGGACAGTATGAATGCAACAAAGAGATGCAAGGCAAGACAACAAAAGCTCTTTCAAAGGAACTACTCTTAGGTCTTCCTGGAAAGCATGACTTCAACTTACATTTCAAACACTTAATTTCAGTTTGAGTATTGTTATTTCTCTGTGTGTCTGAACTGAAACAATTTAACCTTGATTTTCAGAAAATTAAGCAAAGCGCTAGCTGAATTCAGTAGGAGGTCAAAGTGTTACAGGGATCGGGTGGTCTCTATTTCATTTATGACTTTTTCCTCCTCTCCTCATGACGGCCCTGCTTTTTCATCATCCCGTTCTAAATGAGTTGACATCCGCTTCCAAGATTTTGTCTTGTGTATGGGGTACTGATCCTGGTATGGGTTGATCCTCTGAGTCAGCTCCAGTACTTGTCGTGGGGGTTTGAGTGGCTGCAGAGTTTGTCCTGGGGGTTTGAGTGGCTGCAGTGCCTGTCCTCAGGGCTGGAGTGACTACAGTGCCAGTCACTTTGCATTTCAATCCAGAGACATTCTCTTCCCCTTGAGAGGACTGAATACTGTTGAGCAGGGCTCGGTATGCATGGGCCAGACCCCAGCACGTTGCAGTTATCTGTGTCTCTCTGGAGTTCCCAGCGTAACAACATACTTTCTCCAAATATTCTACTAGTTTTTCAGGATTCTGCACTTGCTCACGGGTGAAACTCCAAAACACTGGCGGTGCCCACTGCCCTTGGTATTTGCCCATGCTATCCCACATGCCCTGCCACTCGTAACTATCAAGCCTTCATGCAGATTTCTGGCTAATATTATTAAGTTGCTTAGTCAAAACTAAAACAACATGCCCAAAACCTAACAATAAGTGCATCTTAACCACCCAAGGATGTTCAAGATACAAAAAATTTGCTGTTGTAACAAAGGCACAGACATCATAGAACAAAGTTGCAAAGATACCATTCTGTATTTCCTCCACATAAAATCTCTCAGAGGAGGAGGTATAATTGCTAATAGCCTCAAAAATGTGATATCCAAAGTACAGTAACGGTTTCAGCAAAAACCCGAAATACCAGATAAAGCTGAAAACGAGTGTTTGTATAACAAATCTTGTAGGCAAAACGTTACTAATCACAGCAGACTAAACAAACCAACACCAATCTTTAACACCAACTGCAAAAAGGACAACATGGTGCTGTGACCAGCAGCTGTTATTATCTCCAACCCTTGAGCCCCACGTTGGGCACAAAAAAGACTGTCATGGTTTAGCTGGCAGCTCAGCCCCACACAGTCGCTCGCTCACTCCCCCACCGGTAGATGGGGGAGAGAATCAGAAGGGTAATGCTTGTGGGTTGAGATAAGAACAGTTTAATAATTAAAGTTAAAAGAAACAACAACAGAAATGCAATGTAAAGGAGAACAACAAGAGGCACAAAACCCTGGGGGGAATTAACTGCCAAAACAAACCACACACACCACAGCCATCCAACACCACACCACTCCCAAGCCACAACTTGCCGCCCCCCCCCCCCCCCCCCCCTTAATATACTGGTCATGGTGTCACATGGTATGGAATGAACCTGCCATTGGCCAGTCGGGGTCAGCTGCCCCCACTGTGGCCCCGCCCCTCGCAGCCCCCCCCCCCCCCCAAGGCAGAGCACAGGAAGCTGGAAAGGTAGCCGACCCCCCACCATGAGGCAAATTAACCCCTTCTCAGCCAAAACCAGCACAATGAGGTATAGCATTTGAGAAATTCAAGGCATAAGGGACAAGGTGAGAACCAATGAAGGTTATTCTTCATATGCATAAAAAATTCCTGATGCAGAAACTGTCCATCTTGAGATCTTATTTTCACACAGGATTTTGACCTGGGAGCAACTTGTTTAAATACCACTAACTTTGGAAGAAATTAGAAAGTCCCAATGAGACATATCAAATAGCAGAGCATTTTATATATCCTCAGTGACAGCATTTATTTTATACTCTTTGCAACCAGTTGTCCAGCTTGAAGAGTTTTTCCAAATGGTATGATTAAACATAAAAAATTTACATATTTACATGTGTAAAACTATTCATATATCACAACTGAGAATGATAAAGAACTATCGGCAAGATTTTGGGTTTGTTATTATTCCAATATTTTTCCTTTCCAGGATACTAGACAGTGTCAGAATCTCTGGAACAGGAAGCTTGAGCTAATGCCAGTCTGAACTGATAAATCCACAATTTACAGGGCATTTCATTTTGTATCCAAATGCACACATGTCTGGAAAGAAATGGAGAGCATTTAACTCTGATCCCGATCTCTGCAGTCATGGCTAGACTACTTCCCAGGAACTTTGAAATGTGCTCACGCAACCCCCTTCTTCTGGAGGTGGGTTGCATTAATATGCTGACACCCATGACATAAACACAAACAGTAGGAAATCTATGTCTACATGGCGTTACATTTAACCTTCACAGATAAAAAGGGTTTTCATCATGGATTTTATGGTAGTTTATGATTCTTGTGTTATTACTAACTGTTAGCAGCTTATTATTTACATTTTGATTGCAGAAAGATCATGACTGAAACAAGGTTTGGAACAGTGCTCTGAATATCCTTGTGTTTCAATATATTCCCCATTTGGTTTTGCAAGTACGTCTCTTTCAAACATAAAATCTTGATCAAAAAGGGTTTATTTTGGTATAAAGACTTGCAAGGGAAATGTGAACATGCTTTTTGCTTGCTAGAAAGACAAAAAAACCCACCCCATTTCTGCATTAGTTCGTAGCTCCTGAATTATTACCTCTGCCAACTATTTATATATATTACATATAATGTACCATTGACATATTAATTTGCTATTTTGAGATTTAATGTGCTGAATGTACATTCATAAATCCACATTCTCCAAACTACTTAACAGATATTTTTGAAAGACAACAGATGAGAGAAAATGACTAATGTAGTCATCTTACACTAAGAATATTGATACAAAATTGATTCAAAATAAGTAACTTGAATGTAAGTGGTTTATAATTCCCATGCATTAGCAACTGTCAGCATAGCTAATGTAACATGAGATGTTTAAAAATACATGATATAAGCAAAGCACATGATCTAAAATGCACGCAAGGTCAAAGAAAAGAAAAGAAAAAACCCTTTATTATACTGCTTTATATAGAAATAAAGTAATTTGGTTGAAGGCTGTACCAGGACCATGTTTTTATACAAGAAAATATTATTTTCTCCAATGAAAAAAAGTTGTACTGTGAAAGGCATTCCAGCAACTGTAACTAGTTGAAAGGAGATGGAAAGGCTGACAAAATAGCCTTAAAGTGAGGGGAAGAAATGAGGTTATGACCTCTTTAAGACCTCTGCTTCTGGCTATCAGTCCTGCAGAGGGTCAAATGTCTGTCAGGAGCTCCGTGGATGAATAGCAGAGGAAGAATCTCTCCCGTAAGAATATAGGAGTTATTGCATGCTCCCTCCTCAATATGAGATCCTTCTGCCATGGTTGAAGTTAACACTGCTAAGTACTTTAAAGAAACTAATAAGAAGGACACAGAGCTCTTTAGGACAACTGTTTTTCATTGACAATCTCAATATTGGAAGCCAAGACTTCTTTTGCTCATCAGTGAGCAGAAAGGCTAAGGG